>NC_084615.1:38433218-38460718 GCF_033978795.1 Nerophis ophidion | reverse complement strand
ATCGGGTTCTTTTGGCTCATAGGACTCCGGAGGCAGTGGACGGGTACCGACGGGCCAAGCGGTGTGCAGCTTTAGCGGTCGCGGAGGCAAAAACTCGGACATGGGAAGAGTTCGGGGAAGCCATGGAAAACGACTTCCGGACGGCTTCGAAGCGATTCTGGACCACCATACGGCGCCTCAGGAAGGGGAAGCAGTGCACTATCAACACCGTGTATGGTGCGGATGGTGTTCTGCTGACTTCGACTGCGGATGTTGTGGATCGGTGGAGGGAATACTTCGAAGACCTCCTCAATCCCACCAACACGTCTTTCTTTGAGGAAGCGGTGCCTGGGGAATCTGTAGTGGACTCTCCTATTTCTGGGGCTGAGGTCGCTGAGGTAGTTAAAAAGCTCCTCGGCGGCAAGGCCCCGGGGGTGGATGAGATCCGCCCGGAGTTCCTTAAGGCTCTGGATGCTGTGGGGCTGTCTTGGTTGACAAGACTCTGCAGCATCGCGTGGACATCGGGGGCGGTACCTCTGGATTGGCAGACCGGGGTGGTGGTCCCTCTCTTTAAGAAGGGGGACCGGAGGGTGTGTTCCAACTATCGTGGGATCACACTCCTCAGCCTTCCCGGTAAGGTTTATTCAGGTGTACTGGAGAGGAGGCTTCGCCGGATAGTCGAACCTCGGATTCAGGAGGAACAGTGTGGTTTTCGTCCTGGTCGTGGAACTGTGGACCAGCTCTATACTCTCGGCAGGGTTCTTGAGGGTGCATGGGAGTTTGCCCAACCAGTCTACATGTGCTTTGTGGACTTGGAGAAGGCATTCGACCGTGTCCCTCGGGAAGTCCTGTGGGGAGTGCTCAGAGAGTATGGGGTATCGGAATGTCTTATTGTGGCAGTCCGCTCCCTGTATGAGCAGTGTCAGAGCTTGGTCCGCATTGCTGGCAGTAAGTCGGACACGTTTCCAGTGAAGGTTGGACTCCGCCAAGGCTGTCCTTTGTCACCGATTCTGTTCATAACTTTTATGGACAGAATTTCTAGGCGCAGTCAAGGCGTTGAGGGGTTCCGGTTTGGTGGCCACGGGATTAGGTCTCTGCTTTTTGCAGATGATGTAGTCCTGATGGCTTCATCTGGCCGGGATCTTCAGCTCTCACTGGATCGGTTCGCAGCCGAGTGTGAAGCGACCGGAATGAGAATCAGCACCTCCAAGTCCGAGTCCATGGTTCTCGCCCGGAAAAGGGTGGAGTGCCATCTCCGGGTTGGGGAGGAGACCCTGCCCCAAGTGGAGGAGTTCAAGTACCTAGGAGTCTTGTTCACGAGTGGGGGAAGAGTGGATCGTGAGATCGACAGGCGGATCGGTGCGGCGTCTTCAGTAATGCGGACGTTGTATCGATCCGTTGTGGTGAAGAAGGAGCTGAGCCGGAAGGCAAAGCTCTCAATTTACCGGTCGATCTACGTTCCCATCCTCACCTATGGTCATGAGCTTTGGGTCATGACCGAAAGGATAAGATCACGGGTACAAGCGGCCGAAATGAGTTTCCTCCGCCGGGTGGCGGGGCTCTCCCTTAGAGATAGGGTGAGAAGCTCTGCCATCCGGGAGGAGCTCAACGTAAAGCCGCTGCTCCTCCACATCGAGAGGAGCCAGATGAGGTGGTTCGGGCATCTGGTCAGGATGCCACCCGAACGCCTCCCTAGGGATGTGTTTAGGGCACGTCCAGCTGGTAGGAGGCCACGGGGAAGACCCAGGACACGTTGGAAAGACTATGTCTCCCGGCTGGCCTGGGAACGCCTCGGGATCCCCCGGGAAGAGCTAGACGAAGTGGCTGGAGATAGGGAAGTCTGGGTTTCCCTGCTTAGGCTGCTGCCCCCGCGACCCGACCTCGGATAAGCGGAAGATGATGGATGGATGGATGGATGTATGTGTGTGTATATATGTATATACAGTACATGTATATATGTGCATAAATGTGTATATACTGTATATGTATACATATATTTATATGTATATATATTTGTGGGTATATATGTACATATATTCATATGTGTATATATGTTCATATGTGTGTATATATATATATGTATGTATAAATGTGTGTGTGTATATATATATATATATATATATATACAAACGTTTGTGTATACACATATATATATATATATATATATATATATATGTATATATATATATATATATATATATATATATATGTGTGTGTGTGTGTGTATATATACATATATATGCAATCATTTGCATTAATGTTTCCTGTACATGGTGAGTGCAAAGAGAAAGCTGACTAGATGGACAGATGGATGAGGCCTTTCTTCAGTTAATGATTAAGAATCTCTTCTGTAAATATGAAGCGAGCATCCACAGCTTCATTAGACGGGCCTGCTCTCCCTGTTTATTATCTTCTCTGCTTTATCACAGCTCAGCACCGAGGCCCTCTTCCACCTGCTTCTGGCTCCAACACTGGATAAAGCTGACCAAATAAAAGATGCTGGGCCTGCTGTCTTCTCGAAAGGAAGGCGTCAAGCGGCACCAATGATTGAGCAGATCTGGACTCTGTTTCCTTCTCTGTTTCCGTGACCATGCCGATGAAACGCAGCAGAGAGACTTCAGCCACTGATGGACTCTTTCCTGTCCACTCTTTCACCAAACCTTTGGAGGAAAATGAAACCAATGGATCCTCAATTTTTCATCTGGAGGATGACTCTGGCATCAAATCAGGTAAAGGCCCAATTGTTGTTATTATATTGAAGGTTTATTTTCAGACATGTTTTTAACATGTTTTATTTAATTATATCCCTTTTACATGTCAATAACTGGTCATTCATTCATTTTTAACATGTTGACACTTTTACAATATTGGTAGTGTTCAACCAGTAAATGAATGTTTAATGTGTTAATAGAGTTTAGTTGTCTCTCTGATGGAAATTTTACCTGACAAGGACAGAAATAAGCCACTGGGTGCTGCCACAACTAAATAAAAAGGGACAAACTGCTACATTTTTCACCAATATGTTGTAGACATGTACATTTGGATAAAAATAGTAGCCAAACATCCACAAAGATCCCTTAGTCTTAAAATTGCTTGAAATGTAATGTTGCCTCAAGTGGTTGAAAAACAATATTTTAATGTATAGAATTTTTTTAAAGGTTTCAAATTATTACAATTTTTAACTGTTTTTTTCAGCTGTTTGAGTGAAGAGTTTGCTTTTTAAGTGATGAATAAAGTTGGACATTTATAGACTTGTTGTTTTTTAAAGCAGTGGTTTTCAAAAGATAGTGCTATAGTATACTTAAGGCACCCCATTGTTACTTGATGTTAAAATGTACTATATACAATCTAGAATTACCGGGGGAAATATGTATTTGATCTCTTGATTTTGGTAAGTTTGCCTCATTTAAAAGTTAAGAGAGTGACAAAATACAAAAAAACAATAATAAATAAAGTTTATAAAAAAAAATTGTAGTCACAATCAACAGCATTTCTTTGTAATAATTGTGTTTTGTAATAAAGGTGTATAAAGGTTTATTTCTTTGTTTTCATATTAAGTAATCTATATTTGTTCTCAAACGACACCTGTTTTTTACAGTCATAAATCACAGCCCTGGGTTTTTACATCTTTTCTTTTTCAAACTAATGTACTTTTTTCTACTGAAGGGATACTTTACTGAAGAAAATACTGTAGTCCACAGGGTGTACGTCCCGTGAGTAAGGTTGAGAACTTGCACTGCTTTAAAGCATATGATGACGTCCTTCTTGACAGGACAGGTTTATTTTACTTCACTGTGGCAACGCATCCCTCTCCTGCAACTGTGCAATAAATTGTATTTTTATGTGATTAAATATAGTTGTCAATGGTTCTGTGTGTGTGTTCTGTGTCCTCAGAGGCGGACACCAGCAACGAGATGGCCTCCTCTGAGGAAGACCGGGATCAAGACCAAGACGTGGACCCGAACGCCAAAACCAGCCCCCCCTTTCCCAGGAAGAGCATCATTAAGATGGGCAAAGACAAGAAGAAACAGACACAGCTCACCCTGCAGTGGTGAGGAGGCGAGTAATAGTCATATTTTATTAATAATATTGTTACTATTGTGTTTTTTGTCAACAGGCTGGAGGAAAACTACATTGTGTGTGAGGGTGTGTGTCTTCCTCGCTGCATCCTCTACGCTCACTACCTGGACTTCTGTAGAAAGGTCAAACTAGAACCGGCTTGCGCTGCCACTTTTGGAAAAGTATGTTGAGCGACAGAACATTTCAGAATGTACTCAGTGCTGTTTCTAAAGTCATTATTTTCGACGACTGAATGATTGAGATAGTTACATTTTTATTTATCTTTCTTTCTTTTCTCCTATAATACTTGCATGAATTCTTCAGACGATACGACAGAAGTTCCCTCTCCTTACTACAAGAAGACTTGGAACAAGAGGACATTCCAAGTGAGTTTGAACACTCCTGCAGTTTATTTTCTGATACACTGTTGTAGGTATAACGATACAAACCCCGTTTCCATATGAGTTTGTAAATTGTGATTGATGTAAATATAAACGGAATACAATGATTTGCAAATCATTTTCAACCCGTATTTAGTTGAATATGCTACAAAGACAACATATTTTATGTTCAAACTGATAAACACTTTTTTTTTCGCAAATAATAATTAACTTTAGAATTTGATGCAAGCAACATGTGACAAAGAAGTTGGGAAAGGTGGCAATAAATACTGATAAAGTTGAGGAATGCTCATCAAACACTTATATGGAACATCCCACAGGTGTGCAGGCTAATTGGGAACAGTTGGGTGCCATGATTGGGTATAAAAGCAGCTTCCATGAAATGCTAAGTAATTCACAAACAAGGATGGGGCGAGGGTCACCACTTTGTAAGCAAATTGTCTAACAGTTTTAGAACAACATTTCTCAACGAGCTATTGCAAGAAATTTAAAAGTTTTACCATCTACGGTCCGTAAAATCATCAAAAAGTTCAGAGAATCTGGAGAAATCACTGCACGTAAGCAATGATATTACGGATCTTTGATCCCTCAGGCGGTACAGCATCAAAAACCGAAATCGGTGTGTAAAGGATATCACCACATGGGCTCAGGAACACTTCATAAAACCACTGTCAGCAACTATAGTTGGTCGCTACATCTTTAAGTGCAAGTTAAAACTCTACTTTGCAAAGCCAAATCCATCCATCTCCATCTTCTTCCGCTTATCCGAAGTCGGGTCGCGGGGGCAACAGCCTAAGCAGGGAAACCCAGACTTCCCTCTCCCCAGCCACTTCGTCTAGCTCTTCCTGGGGGATCCCGAGGCGTTCCCAGGCCAGCCGGGAGACATAGTTTTCCCAACGTGTCCTGGGTCTTCCCCGTGGCCTCCTACCGCTTGGACGTGCCCTAAACACCTCCCTAGGGAGGCGTTCGGGTGGCATCCTGACCAGATGCCCGAACCACCTCATCTGGCTCCTCTCAATGTGAAGGAGCAGCGGCTTTACTTTGAGTTCCTCCCGGATGGCAGAGCTTTTCACCCTATCTCTAAGGGAGAGCCCCACCACACGGCGGAGGAAACTCATTTCGGCCGCTTGTACCAGTGATCTTATCCTTTCAGGCATGACCCACAGCTCATGACCATAGGTGAGGATGGGAACGTAGATCGACCGGTAAATTGAGAGCTTTGCCTTCCGACTCAGCTTGGCTGGGCCCGAGCTCACCTAAGATGGACTGATGCAAAGTGGAAAAGTGTTCTGTGGTCTGACGAGTGCACATTTCAGAACAAAGAGGAAAATAACCATCCTGATTTTTCTAGGCGCAAAGTTCAAAAGCCAGCATCTGTGATGGTATGGGGATTTATTGGTGGCCAAGGCATGGGTAACTTACATACCTGTGAAGGCACCATTAATACTGAAAGGTACATACAGGTTTTGGAGCAACATATGTTGTCATCCAAGCAACGTTATCATGGACGCCCCTGCTTATTTCAGCAAGACAATGCCACACCACGTGTTACAACAGCGTGGCGTCATAGTTAAAGAGTCCGGGTACTACACTGGCCTGCCTGCAGTCCAGACCTGTCTCCCACTAAACATTATGAAGCCTAAAATAAGACAACAGAGACCCCGGAATGTTGAACAACTTATGCTGTACATCAAGCAAGAATGGGAAAGAATTCCACCTGAGAAGCTTCAAAAATGTGTCTTCTCAGTTCCCAAACGTTTATTGAGTGTTGTTGAAAGAAAAGGTGATGTAAGACAGTAGTGAACATGCCCTTTCCCAACTACTTTGGAATGTGTTGCAGCCATTAAAATGTAAGATAATTATTATTTGCAAAAAAAAAATAAAGTTTATGAGTTTCAACATCAAATATCTTGTCTTTGAAGTGGATTCAATTGAATATGGGTTGAAAAGGATTTGCAAATCATTGAATTCCATTAATATTTACATCTAACACAATTTCCCAACTCCTATGGAAATGGGGTTTGTATATTAATCATGTTATACGGCAGGTATCATTACTATGGCATCGGCATCAAAGAGAGCAGTGCCTACTATCACTCGGTCTATTCTGGTAAAGGTTTGACCAGGTACTTTACTTTCAATTGCTTTACTTTGGTCAACATTGACAATTTCCAAATGTTATGATTAGTTTTACGTATAAAACTTCACCTTTTCTTTGACAGATTTTCCGGGAGCAAGCTAAAGAATGAGGTAACATCTCACACACGTTTCTTATATCTGTAAATGTATGCTTCGCTTTAAAAAATAATGTTACTATGCTACCAGCAGGTATAGTAACTCTGAGCTATGGTATCATTTAAGTCTTTACAAATGTCAATTTTATTGTAAAATGTTTTATATTTTGACACTGTTCAGTTCACCGGGAGATAGCTACAGACACTTCCGCTTGCTTACAGGAAGTTGGTCTTTTTGCTGGCCAGAGTATGTTTGTTGTAAAAGTTTGAGACCCCTGATCTAAAAGATGTGTATATTCTGGGCAGGGAGGATTCACCAGAAAATATTCTCTGAGCTCCAAAACTGGAACGCTGCTGCCAGAATTCCCCAGTGCTCAGCATCTCGTCCTGCAGGGAAACACCCCCAGAGACAAGGTTGTTAAACCAAACACTTGATCTCCCAATGATTTTAGAAAGCTCATGAAGTCATGACATATGTGCAGGTGGACACTCTGATCATGATGTACAAAACTCACTGCCAGTGCATCCTAGACAACGCCATCAACGTCAACTTTGACGAGGTGAACATATCGGACTTGCGGTTACCTTTAGAGACAACTTCAATGATTGGTCTGCTTTTGATTTTCTTTTTTGCAGATCCAGAACTTCCTGCTGCACTTCTGGCAGGGCATGCCCGACCACCTGCTTCACCTGTTGGAGAACACGGTGGTCGTCGACATCTTGTGTGTGTGTGACTCCATTCTCTACAAGGTGGCCAACACACACCCAGCATGCTATTATTGTCCATACATTACCAACACATTTGCAACCTTTCAGGTTTTGACTGATATTCTAATACCTGCCACAATGCAAGAGATGCCAGAAAGGTTAGTAATATATTTGTATGCAAAATATTTGATAGTTTTTAGAAAAACAATAGAATTTGCATCACCACAATATCAAATGTTTGTGTTTTTAATTAGTCTCTTGGCAGACATCCGAAACTTTGCCAAGCACTGGGAGCACTGGCTGGCCTCTTCCCTGGAGAACCTTCCAGAAAATCTTGCAGCCAAGAAGCTCCCCATCGCACGCCGCTTTATCTCCTCCCTGAAGAGGCAGACATCCTTCTTGCACCTCGCGCAGGTGATGCACAGAATTCAACTTGTTAACATCTTGCAGACCAAGTCAACTTGTCATGGTGATGATGTAATCGCTGTAGATTGCTCGCCCGGCGCTCTTTGACCAGAACGTGGTGACCAACATGGTGCTGGACATTGACAACGTCGATCTTCACAGCATAAGCCTGCAGTCTCTCCTCAGCATCACAGCCGCTGTCGACCACGAGCACGACGCCTACTCTGAGCGTGAGTTTCCCTGTCAATTATTACCTCCTCCAAGGAGTTAATATTGAAAATAACTTGACAGTATTATCTCCACCGAGTGTTTTGTCCAAGTCCTGGCTTTTATCTTTGCCAATAAAATAAGTATTTAAATAAAATATTCAATATCACTACCAAGGAGCTTAATTTGCTGAAAATATGCAAAAATACCACCACCAAAGGTGTTACATTTTTAGGCTGAGTGCTCAAAATTACCTTCACCAAAGATGTAATTCATTGAAATTATGCAATAGTACCTCCACTGAGGTTAATTTATGGAAAATATGTGATAGTACATCCACCAAGGACGTTAATTTATGGAAAATATGGAGTTTGCATGTTCTCCCCGTGACTGCGTGGCTTCCTCCCACCGCCAAAGACATGCACCTGGGGATAGGTTGATTGGCAACACTAAATTGGCCCGAGTGTGTGAATGTGAGTGTGAATGTTGTCTGTCTATCTGTGTTGGCCCTGTGATGAGGTGGCGACTTGTCCAGGGTGTAAATTGCCTTAAATAAATGATAAATGGGTTGTACTTGTATAGCGCTTTTCTACCTTCAAGGTACTCAAAGCGCTTTGACACTACTTCCACATTTACCCATTCACACACACATTCACACACTGATGGAGGGAGCTGCCATGCAAGGCGCCAACCAGCACCCATCAGGAGCAAGGGTGAAGTGTCTTGCTCAGGACACAACGGACGTGACGAGGTTGGTTCTAGGTGGGATTTGAACCAGTGACCCTCGGGTTGCGCACGGCCACTCTCCCACTGCGCCACGCCTTCCGCCCGAAACGCAGTTGAGATAGGCTCCGGCAAACCCCCGTGACCCTGAAAGGGACAAGCGGTAGAAAATGGATGTATGTATGTAGCATTACCTCCACCAAGGAGATTTATTCATAGAAAATATGTTACAGTACCTCCACAAAGAAAAGTAATTTAAAGAAAATATGTAACAGTACCTCCACCGAGGAGATTTATTTATAATTAATATGCAATTGTACCGCCACAAAAGGAGTTATGTTTTGCCAAAACAATAGAGCTCATGTTAAGAGGAAGTTTGCAATATTACTACCTCCAAGTAGGTTCAGTTACTGGAAAGATTCATTATTACCTCCCCCATGGAGATTCATTTACTGGAAGTATACAATATTAGCTCCAGCAAGGAGATTCCTTTACTGAAAATATTTACTATTGCCACCACCAAGGGAAGTTCAATTACTGTAAATATTCAATATTACTGCTACTAGATGTAAAGTTACTAAAAATATTCAAAATTAACTCCACCGAGGAGGTTCAATTACTTAATGTATTCAATATTATCTCTGCCGAGAGTCGTTTACATGACCAGGATGAGTTTTTTTCAATTTATTCCTCTATTGTTGTACATACTTGTTTTCCTCCAGACGACGCCATCACTGTCTTCCAGGAGCTAAAGGAACTGCTGAGGAAGAACGCTACAGTGGAGTCCTTCATCGAGTGGCTGGACTCGGTAGTGGAGCACAAAGTCATCAAGGTGTTTTAATCTAAATCACCCTGCAAACACCAGAAAGTTGACTCACACTTGTTTTTTTCATTTTTTTTTTTTGTTTTCTTTGTGGGCAAGCAGCCAAGCAAGCAGACGGGTCGCACGGTGAAGAAGCGAGCTCAGGAGTTCCTGCTCAGGTGGAGCTTCTTTGGTGCCAGAGTCATGCACAACCTCACGCTCAACAATGCCTCCAGCTTTGGTCAGGAAAGAACCACAATCCATTTCAACAGCACAATTTTGCACACATGAATGAGACACAACCTGGAAAAATGTTGCATTATTTGTATTAGGATCAATCATTTGGAAGGTCAGTTTTGTGCGTCCGTCTTCTAAACACACACACACGCAGTGCATTTGTACAATGGCATCATAAATTGTAATGGCCCCACTGGTCTTGATTAAACAGTCTTATCTCGGGGTCGTGTGCTCGCTGTTCAAACACGGTGTGTGAATAAACACCGACCATTTGTCTGCTTCCTCCCACTAAGCCCCAAAAAAACGCTCAAACACACCAGCTGTCACCCTGCTGGACAAACTGAGGAAGAACAAGGTCCTGTGTTCTGATCCAGGAGCATCTGTGGATTATTTCCTTTTAATTAGGTCACACACCTCTCTAGGGAGCCCAGCAATTAAAGCCTAGGCTTTTGGTTTAGAACAAGCACAATTACCAATTGAGCTATCCAGCAAAGTATTTCTTCCATTAAGTTTTCTTTAAAATTGTATGATTTGATTATTTGGTTGATGTTTGGCTTGCCTTGAGGACCCCTGGTCAAAAGTAATTACTTCTATCTGGGTTGTTCTCAGGTTCCTTCCATCTGATCCGGATGCTGCTGGATGAATATATCCTGTTGGCTCTGGAATCTCAGTTTAACAACGAAAAGGAACAAGACCTGCAGAACCTTCTGGACAAACACATGAAGAAAGCAGGTATGGATGACAATAAAAAAAGATCCAACATGGACTGTAGTTGAGGCAGATTTGTTTGCTATTTCAGGTGCAAGTAAAGCCGCCTTTCTGGCCTCTCCCAGTTCCTGCTTCTTAGCCAATCGCAACAAGTCCAGCACCACCGTCGACCAATCGGTCAAAAGCGAGTCCCCAGGACAGCCCACCTACATGTCTGTGTCCACCAGTCAGCAGCAAAGAGACGAGACTAGCGCCGGCATCTACTCGACGACAGATTCTGTTGCCTACCCTGGGCCAGGTATCCATCCACAGTTATTGTGATGCAGCATGTGCGGACAAAATAAATTGTGGGGTTACTCTGTGTACAAACCCCGTCCATATGAGTTGGGAAATTGTGTTGGATGTAAATATAAACGGAATACAATGATTTGCAAATCCTTTTCAACCCATATCCAATTGAATACACTACAAAGACAAGATATTTGATGTTCAAGCTCATAAACTTTTTTTTATTTTTTTGCAAATAATAATTAACTTAGAATTTCATGGCTACAACTCGTGCCAAAGTAGTTGGGAAAGGGCATGTTCACCACTGTGTAACATCACCTGTTCTTTTAACAACACTCAATAAACCTTTGGGAACTGAGGAGACACATTTTTGAAGCTTTGCAGGTGGAATTCTTTCCCATTCTTGTTTTATATACAGCTTAAGTTGTTCAAAAGTCCGGGGTCTCCGTTGTAGTATTTTAGGCTTCATAATGCGGCAAACATTTTCAATGGGAGACAGGTCTGGACTACAGGCAAGCCAGTCTAGTATCCGCACTCTTTTACTATGAAGCCACGCTGTTGTAACAAGTGACTTGGCATTATCTTGCTGAAAAAAGCAGGGGCGTCCATGATAACATTGCTTAGATGGCAGCATATGTTGTTCCAAAACCTGTATGTACCTTTCAGCATTAAGGGTGCCTTCACAAATGTGTAAGTTACCCATGCCTTGGTCACTAATACATCAAAAGATGCTGGCTTTTCAACTTTGCACCTAGAACAGTGCTGATGGTTCTTTTCCTCTTTGGTCCGGAGGACACGACTTTCACCGTTTCCAAAAAACAATTTGCAATGTGGACTCGTCATACCACAGAACGAACACCTTCCCACTTTGCAGCAGTCCATCTTAGCTGAGCTCAGGCCGAGCGAAGCCGGCAGTGTTTCTTGTGGGTGTTGTTGATAAATGGCTTTGGCTTTGCATAGTAGTTTTAACTTGCACTTACAGATGTAGCGACAAACTGTAGTTATTGACAGTGGTTTTCTGAAATGTTCCTCAGCCCACGTGGTGATATCCTTTACACACTGATGTCGCTTTTTGATGCAATACCGCCTGAGGGAACGAAGGTCTTTTATATCATTGCTTACGTGGAGTGATTTCTCTAGATTCTCTGAAACTTTTGATGATATTATGGACCGTAGATGGTGAAATTCCTAAATTCCTTGCAATAACCTGTTGACAAATGTTGTTCTTAAACTGTTTGACAATTTGCTCACGCATTTGTTCACAAAATGGTGACCGTTTCCCAATCCTTCTTTCTGAATGACTGAGCATTTCACGGAAGCTGTTTTTATACCCAATCATAGCACCCACCTTTTCCCAATTAGCCTGCACACCTGTGGGATGTTCCAAATAAGTGTTTGATGAGAATTCCTCAACTTTATCAGTATTTATTGCCACCTTTCCCAACTTCTTTGTCACGTGTTGCTGGCATCAAATTCTAAAGTTAATGATTATTTGCAAAAAAAAAAAAAGTTTTTCAGTTTGACCATCAATATGTTGTCTTTGTAGCATATTCAACTGAATATGGGTTGAAAAGGATTTGCAAATCATTGTATTCCGTTTACATTTACATCTAACACAATTTCCCAACTCATATGGAAACGGGGTTTGTACATACATAATTAAACGCCATAGTTTTTTGTGATTAATCGCATGAGTTATTGTATTAGAATGTTTTCTTTTTCCTAGGGGGTGTTACCAAAAAAGAAAATAATTGAGAAGCACTGGTCTTAGCAAAGATGTCAGTCCTGGTTGACTCTGTCTTTCCCAGGTGGTCCCATGGACTTCTCACAGGTTTCCACCTCCGTCATGACGCCCCCCATCTCTCCAGCGGCCTTGGTGCACAGAGGCTCCGTCATCAACCAGGGACCCATGGCGGGAAGAACCCTCACATCTTCCTCTTTGACCTCCACCTCTACATCATCCTCTTCCTCGTCTTCCTCGTCTTACTTCTCCACACTGACCTCCATGACCCAGCCCAACCCCTGCACCACCTTCCCGGAGACCCTGTACCCCTGCTCCACTTACTTTCCTGCAGCCGGCGCTACCTCCAACTACCAGCCTGGACTCAGGTCACTTTTCATATCCATACAGCTGTATTATGACGTGCGACAGCGTTCCTTTTTGTGCCATGCCCCCTCTGGTTACCCCACATATTTTCAGTTATATTTAGGTCTGGGCTCTGTTCCTAAACCTTATTACTTATCTTCTGGTGTAGCCATTCTTGCGTTACATGATTTAGATACGCAGTAATTGAACCACCATGGTCTCAAACCTAAAATGTATGTAGTTAACGTCTCCCCACACTACATCCCAGCAGGCACAAGTCATTGATACAACGTTGATTATACATCTACAGTTCAGGCCAAAAGTTTGGACACACCTTCTCATTCCAATGTGTTTTCTTTATTTTCCTGACTATTTACATTGTAGATTGTCACCGAAGGCATCAAAACTATGACACCTGTAAAGTAAAAACCCAACCCTCTTGAAGCTCATCGAGAGAATGCTAGGAGTGTGAAAAATAGTAATGAGAGCAAAGGGGGGCTAGTTTGAAAAACCTAAAATATAAAACATGTTTTCAGTTATTTCACCTTTTTTTGTTAAAGGCCTACTGAAATGAGATTTTCTTATTCAAACGGGGATAGCAGGTCCATTATATTTGTCATACTTGATCATTTTGCGATATTGCCATATTTTTGCTGAAAGAATTAGAAGAGAACATCGACGATAAAGTTTGCAACTTTTGGTCGCTAACAGAAAAGCCCTGCCTTTACCGGAAGTTGCAAACGATGACGTCACCCGTTGAGGGCTCCTCACATCCTCACATTTTTTTTAATGGGAGCCTCCAACAAAAAGAGCTATTCGGACCGAGAAAACAACAATTTAGCCATTAAGTTGAGCGAGGATGAAAGATTCGTGTTTGAGGATATTGATAGCGACGGACTACAAAAAAGACAAAAAAAACGTGATTGCATTGGGACGGATTCAGATGTTTTTGGACACATTTACTAGGATAATTCTGGAAAATCCCTTATCTTGCTATTGTGTTGCTAGTGTTTTAGTGAGTTTGACAGTACCTGATAGTCGGAGGTGTGTGTCCACGGGTGCCTTGACGCCAGTGTCTCAGGGAAGTCGACGGCAGCTTTATGGACGGCGCAAGCTCAGCTTTTCTCCGGTCAGAAGCGACTTTTTACCACAATTTTCTTACCGAAACCTGCTGGTTGACATTTGGTCGGGATCCATGTTCGCTTGACCGCTCTGATCCATAGTAAAGTTTCACCTCCGGGAATTTTAAACAAGGAATCACCGTTTGTTTGTTTGGCTAAAGGCTAAAGCTTCCCAACTCCATCTTTCTACTTTCACTTCTCCATTATTAATTGAACAAATTGCAAAAGATTCAGCAACACAGATGTCCAAAATTCTGTGTAACTACGCGGTTAAAGCAGACGACTTTTAGCTGTGTGTGTGCGCAGCGCTCATATTTCCTAACAGTCCGTGATGTCACGCGTACACGTCATCATTACGCGACGTTTTCAAGAAGAAACTCCCGGGAAATTTAAAATTGCAATTTAGTAAACTAAAAAGGCCGTATTGGCATGTGTTGCAATGTTAATATTTCATCATTGATATATAAACTATCAGACTGCGTGGTGGGTAGTAGTGGGTTTCAGTAGACTTTTAAGTACATAACTCTACATGTGTTCATTCATAGTTTTGATGCCTTCAGTGACAGTGTCAAGAAAATAAAGAAAACCCATTGAATGAGAAAGTGTGTCCAAACTTTTGGCCTGTACTGTATGTTTTTTAAAACTGACTTCTAAACAACATTGCAAAATGGTTGTCCTTGTAATGCCTAACATTGGATCCATGTTGTTGGTTGGAAAATGAACAAATTTCAATGGTCAAGTCAACGTCACAACCTGACATTGAATAAATGTCCTCAAAAAGCATGTTGTTTTAACGTGTTTTGTGTTATAGAGTATTGGTTGGGAAATTACCAAATTTCAATGGTCAAGTCAACGTCAGAACCCGTCCTTGATTAAACGTCATCAAAAGCATGTTGTTCCAACGTTAGGTTTGAATTGCTCAATGTCAGGACCTAGTTCAACAAGTTCTCAAGGTTGTTTTAATGTCTTGTGCTCGCCGGGACGGGAAAAGTATTGGGACACGTCATTTAATGAATGAGTCAGAAGTTGGACTGGACTTCTTAGTTGTCAAATCTTAATCTTAGCGAGACATTTAAAAAAATGTATGCCTCCAGCTTTGTGGGAACACATTGGGCAAGACCCTTTTCTTTTTCCCTGTTCTCAAAACAAGCTCCATAAAGGCATGCTTGGAGGAGTTTGCTCTGGAAGAACTACAACAAGTCATACATCGGTGACCTCCAACCTCACAAATGGACAAAATCCTTAGACACATTCCAAAATTGGTTGTGCGACGTAGCTTTTAACATAAAACACTTACACATCAAATCAACAGCGATTCATCCATCCAACTTCTTCCGTTTATTTGGGTATACTGGGGCAGCAGCCTAAGCAGAGAAGCTCAGACTTCCGTCTTCCCAGCTAACTCGTCCAGCTCCTCCCCGGTCCCAGCCTGAATGCCTATCGTGGGAGGCGTCTGGGAGGCATCCTGACCAGATGCTCAAACCACCTCATCTGGCTGCTCTCAATGTGGAGGAGCAGCGACTTTAATCCAAGATCCTCCCAAATGACAGAGCTTCTCTCCATATCTCTAAGGCAGAGCCCTGCTACTCTCGGGAGGAAACTCATTGCGGCCGCTTGTACCCGTGATCTTGTCCTTTCGGTCACAACCCAAAGGTCACATAGGTGAGGATAGGAAGGTAGATCGACCGATAAATTATTCCACACCATGACGGATAGATTCAGGGTCCGCCTCACTGCAGATGCCGCACCGATTCGGCCGTTGAACTCAGTGATCTCAGTGCTACGCTCGGAGTGCTTCACCAAGTTGATTACATTGTTTTTGATTATTTATTTATTTAATTTACTGAAAATAATCCACTACTACTTCTACACGTCGTTCTCACTCACTTTCTACTTTCCCACGGTTGGAGAACAAAGTTATGTGGATTTCTAGCTATAAGCATGACCGAATGATTTGGGCGGATATTACGGTCTTCACTGTGGCATTTACTATCAATAAATCAATCAATCAATCAATCAAAGTTTACTTATATAGCCCTATATCACGAGGGTCTCAAAGCCACAACGACATCCTCGGCGACCGGTACAATGGACCTCGAGTGGCATAATACTGTGAGAGTCCAGTTCATAGTGGGGCCAGAAGGAGATCACCTTGAGTGGAGACAGGTCAGCAGCGCAGAGACTTCCCCAACTTATGCACAGAGTGGTCCACCCTGGGTCCCGACTTTGGACAGCTAGCGGCCTCATCTGTGGTCACCGAATCTGTGCCACCCCTCTCCACAAAAGATATACCAGCTAATGGCGGGGATGCTTTTAACTCAAATGTTTGCTTGCGACTTCAATCATTAAAAAATATCCATGAGACACAGCTTATCTTAAAACTCAACTCCTAAGTTGGGGCACTCTTAAAGGAGCCTTAAAATGCAAAACCAAATGTTCTTACCTATTGGTACAAGTTTTTGTGTATTTCGGATCTGAATAAGCCCCGAAAATATGAATTTAAACCATGGAGGCATGGTGAAGATATTTAAAAAAAAAAAATCTTACTTGCCTTCCTTCATAGTTCCTCCAAAAAAGTGTTTGGAATTTGACCAATTCGTGATTTTTTTCCCATTGGGGACGTCCGTGGATATCTCCATAATACTCGAAGAGCTTTGTGCGAGTCCACCATTGTAGTCCAAAGTTGTTTTCCTTTATCCTGTCGTTATGGGGCAGACTGGCTCATACATGGACACGCATCCTCAACTCTTACCATTTCTAAAACAAAGTAGCATATAGTTTTGATTTATATCTGTAAGTAGACTCCATATGGAAGCGCTAAAAACTACAACATGGTAGAAGACGCAGTCAAACTGGAGACATGTGGATAAAAGGGTCTGTGAAACATAATCTATGCAGAATTTTGACCAAAGAACCACCATTAAATGTTATGTAGACCACGAGGAAGTTTTTTAAAGGTGGAAAAAAATATTATGATAGGACCCCTTTAAATTGCATTACCACGATATCTGTTCTCCTTTCCTGTACACCCCCATGTGTTGACAAGGAAGCATCACTACTTCAGCTTTATTTCTTCTTGTGTTTTCCACATTCAGGCCTCAGACCGGGAGTCTGTGTCAGGCAACATCCTTGTCCTACCACCTCTCCTCTCGCTACACCTCTTTTGGCGACCAGCACCCTTTGTCCCCCAAAGACGTCTTCTACCCAGACGGCCACCATTTCCCCTCCGGCAGTGCCACTGCTTGCTCCCTGACTCCTTATGCCTCCTCGCTCAGGCCTACTTCCGACTACGGCTCGGGCTCTGATCCTATCCTCGGCAATCAGGGTCTGGAGGCTCAGACAGCAGCTCAGATCCTGGACTCTGCTGAGGGCTTTGGATTTGGACTGAACCACAGCAGTGGCGGGTGTCAAGCGTATTCAGCGGCAGGGCAAAGTGGTAAGACCATACCAAACATACAAATTAATCTCCACAATAAACATGAACATAATATGGCCTCCTGCCTCAGGTTACTATGGTAATAACAGCTACCTGGACAGCCAGCGGATGACACCGCTGGTGGACCAGCACGTCTCGGTCATCAGCAGTGTGGGCAGCCTGCGCTCCACTTTTCCTGCAACATATTCAGAGGTCCACGACCCCCTTAACATCCTGGATGAGCCAGGAAAGAAAATGGGGACGTTCTTCTCTGAGGTGGAAAGTATGACAGGTAAATGTCACACACACACACACACACTTTGTGGCTGTAACAAACTGTAGGTCTGCATCGAGTCATCGATTCATTTGATTGGAGAAAAGCTTCAATTTGCATTTTGTATAGTAATATACGCATTAATTGTTTCCGCAAGACTGCCTCAATAGAGCGCATATGAGAGCTGTGCATTCTGTGTGTGTGCGCATGCGTGTAGCGGGACCAGCGGAGTACCAAGCTAAAAGAAGAACGCATAGGTAAAAAGAGAGCAAAGGACCCAAAGAAGACCAGAGAGATTTTGCAATCATTATAAAACTAAGAGCAGACATGGTGGTGAAATGATTGCACTGTCAAATTGAACTGACATTTCAAAACAGCATTTACATCGATGATACAACATTACCAGAACACATCCTGCATATTTAAGAGCAGCAAACAAGCAGGACCAAGGTAAAAGACAATTTTGTCAGCTAATGCTTGACCTGCATAAAAAAAAGGATTTTATCCAAAGACATGGGGACATGTGAGGACATGTTAGCAGCAGTTTTGTCTGTTTATTCTAACAAGTTTTTCCAAAAATCTACATATGGTACTGTTTGTGTTAAATTGGTAAATACCTACACAATTAGTTTGGTTCTTTATTATCTATGACCTGGTTTTAGGGCACATAGTTTTTTTTAACTGCCTTTTTTTTTTTAAATAGGTAATATATAATGATGCTACCATAGTAAAAGTGCAATTTCAATGTTATGTGTATTCATATGATGAAATAGTCATTAGAAAAACCCTTGTTCATTTAAACTATTTTCTCTAAAATACACAGTGAGGCAAGGAAATGTGTTTTATTAGATTACTCGATCAACAAAAACAAAACACTTGATAGATTACTCGATTACAAAAATAATCGATAACTGCAGCCCTACTGTTAAATTCCGCTTGCATTGGGGACAAATGTTAAAGTTAAAATACCAATGATTGTCACACACACACTAGGTGTGGTGAAATTTATCCTCTGCATTTGACCCATCCCCTTATTCACCCCCTGGGAAGTGAGGGGAGCAGTGGGCAGCAGCGGTGCCACGCCCGGGAATCATTTATGGTGATTTAACCCCCAATTCCAACCCTTGATGCTTAGTGCCAAGCAGGGAGGCAATGGGTCCCATTTTTATAGTCTTTGGTATGACTCGACTGCTGGATCTGATGGGCAACATATATACACAGTATATAGATGTATCCACATATGTATGTATATGTATATATTGTGGTACCCGGATTCTCACCAAGACACAGGAGGGTGTTTGCAAAAAGCCGGAAAGGGCATTTATTGCACAAGTCTTTGTAGGAAGGGTAGGGTGTGGGATAATTAACTTAAAGTGTCCATTAATAAACATAAAATTCTCCCATCCGGGGCTCTCAATCCTGCACACAGCACACTTCTTTACTCTTCGTAGTTAATAACCTATCAAACAAGAGAAAACATAATATCAGAAAACATTTCACTATTGTTAATGTCCTTAGTGGTGAAATAGTGGATGTCTCACTTACCGCCTGATGAACCTGCCTTGACACAAGGGAGAGCCAGACCTGAATGAGGCAGAGTTAAGAACTGTTTGTAGCTGAGTCCCACCTGGTCGCGCAGCTGGTGGCACTTCAGGCTGATTGAGGAGGTACAGGGGAATGTACCGCCCCTCGATGATGTGGCCAAGGTTGGGGCGTTGTCTTCTGTGTTCCACTCTGCCTCCATGCCCTGGTTCCTCCCCTGTGAGGTGCTTACCTGTCGGGCGGTGCTTGAGTGAGACTCTACATATCCCCCCCTTAAGCCCGCCGGTCGGTCCGGGAGCTTCTTTGTCCTCTTCGTAGAGCCGAGACATGGCGTCTGCATGTGGAATTGCCTTACCAGGCTGATATTCCACGGTGAATTGGTAGTTCTGTAGTTCCAGGGATTACTAAGGTGAAGGTCCTACCTCATAGGCAGTAGCGGAGGTGGTGTATGGCCCATTTCACTGCCAAGCACTCTTTTTCCACTGTGGCATAGTTTCGCTCATGGCTCTGAAGCTTGCTACTAATGAATGTCACTGGGTGCTCTTCTCTGTCCACGAGCTGGGCGAGCATGGCTCCAATGCCCGTGCCTGAGGCGTCAGTGTGGAGGATGAACGGCTGGCTGAAGTCAGGGGCTTTCAACACCGGTTCTTCACACAGGGCTTTCTTCAACATCTGGAAGGCAGTCTCGGCCTCAGCCGCCAGATGACATAATGGGGCAGTTTGTTCCTTGTCAGTTCATAAAGCGGTGTTGCAGTCGTAGAGACATTTTTAATAAATTTTTGACAATATGATACCAGGCCAATAAATTATTTTACTTGCTTTTTTGTCAAGAGGCGGGGGCATTCCCTGATGCGCTCCACTTTGCGTGCCTGGGGTTTCACGCAGCCTCTTCCGATTGTGTAGCCAAGATAATCAGTCTCAGTCAGACCCACTCGGCACTTCTTAGCGTTGACGGTCAGTCCGGCACGTCTAAGGGCTCCTAGAACCGCATCAAGATGCTGGAGATGAAGAGACCAGCTGGTGCTGTGAATCACAATATCGTCTAGGTAGGCGGCTGTGTATAACTGGTGGGGCCGTAGAACTCGGTGCATCATCCTCTGGAATGTTGCCCGGGCCCCGTGGATCCCGAACGGCAAGACGGTGTATTGGAATAGCCCCTCTGGTGTGGAGAAGGCCGTTTTGGGTTTCGCCCTTTCCGACAATGGCACCTGCCAGTAGCCCTTTGTCAGGTCCAGGGTGCTGACGAACCGAGCGGGGCCGAGCCGCTCTATCCGCTCATCTACTATGGGCATGGGATAAGCATCACACAGTGATATCTCATTTAATTAGCGAAAGTCATTACAAAATTGCAGGGACCCGTCTGGTTTTGACACAATAACAATCGGGCTGGACCATGGACTATGAGATTCCTCTATTACTCCAAGTTCTAGCATTTTCTTTACCTCTTCTTTTATAGCCGCCCGCCTGGCTTCTGGGATTCGGTAAGGCCTTTGTCTTACCACTTTTCCAGCTTGGGTCTCAATGTCATGTTTGATCACCTGGGTCCTTCCTGGCAGTTCCGAGAGTCGGTCCTGGTTCCGTCCCAGAAGTTCCTTTACCTCTTGCCTTTGTGACGGGGAGAGGTCCTCTCCTATAGGTACCGGAGATTGGTCTGGGGAGAGTGTACAGTTAAAAACGCAGCAGATGGCAACGGCTCTGCCGCATGCCATTTTTTCAGAATATTTACCTGATAAATTTGGTGGCCTTTCCCCCGGCCTGGCTGGTTTACCTTTTAGTTGACGGGCCCGATTCTCTCAATTACCTCATAAGGCCCCTGCCATCTAGTCAAGAACTTGCATTCGCTGGACGGAACCAATACCAGCACTTTTTCCCTAACTTGGAACTCTCGGAGTCTGGCACCTCTGTTATATGTTCTTGCCTGTTCTCTTTGGGATTTTTCCATATGTTCTCTTACCATTGGCCAGATTTTGCGAGCCCGGGCTTGTAGTTGGGCAACATGGTCGATCACACTGCGGTGTGGCGAGGGTTGGTTCTCCCAGGTATCTTTCGCAATGTCCAGCAGGCCTCGGGGACGTCGTCCATAAACTAGCTCAAAGGGGGAGAAGCCAGTGGACGCCTGGGGCACCTCTTTGATGGCAAAAAGGACATATGGAATGAGGTGATCCCAGTCTTTCCCGTCTTCGTCGGCTACTTTTTTTAGCATCTTTTTCAGGGTGCAGTTGAAACATTCCACCAGGCCATCTGTCTGAGGGTGATATACAGAGGTCTGTATGTGTTTTACTTTCAGCCATTTGTACAGCATGGTTAGCACTTGTGACATAAAACATGTGCCCTGGTCCGTTAGAACCTCATCTGCGATCCCCACTCGGCTAACCATCATAAACAGTTTGTGTGCTATTGCTTTGGCTGAGGCTGTGCGTAATGGTACAGCCTCAGGATATCGGGTGGCATAGTCTACTATTACGTATGTAGCGATGTCCTCTGGCTGACTTCGGGAGTGGTCCGATGATGTCCATTGCCAGACGTGAGAATGGGGTGCCGATGATGAGGAGCGGTACAAAGGGGTTTCGATACGTGGGTTTGGGTGCAGTCTTTTGGCATTCGGGACAGTTCTTGCAGAAGTCTGCTATGGCTCGTTTCACACCAGGCCAATAGAAGCGGGTTATTACGCGGTCATATGTCTTTTGTACACCAAGATGAGCTCCCAGCTGATGAGTATGGGCAAGATAAAGCACTCGGGAGATATGAGACTTGGGCACCAGCAGTTGCTCAATTATGTCCCCGCCCTTGGTTAACACCCCTCTATAGAGAAGGCCATTTTTAATAAAACGGTGAATTAAGTGCGCTCATCCCTTCACATTTCTGTCCGTCAATTTCCACAACTTGTTGGCGGGCTAAGCTGAGGTTCTGGTCATTCCACTGGGCCGTGGCAAACTCGCCCGTTTCAGGGTTGCTGCTCTCTTCTGGCACAGGGAACTCCACAAAGGGGTCCCCTTCCTCTTCTGTCTTCTCTTTTCTGCTCTCCCGTTGCTCCTCTTCGGCTGAGCTGTCACTCAGTGGGGCCTATGACGAGGGCCTAAACGCAGGGCAGCCTGCAAGCGGTCTCATACTTTTGAGTCCATTGTTGCGGAACGGCACCTGGAATGTAGCTTGGGGTCCAGTAACGGCCAAAGAGTACACAGTCAGACCCAATAAGTAGTGGTACAGGCAGGTTTGGTACCACTCCAGCTGGTACCTCGGGGTGTCTGAATGCGAATGTGGCTCAACGGATACTGGCGGACATCTCCATGTACGCACGTCACTGGAACGGTGTCCTTGCTGAGTGGTCCAGCCAAGTCAGCGTGTACCAAGGTCACAGCGCTCCCATTGTCCAGCAATGCATGTGCATCGGTCCCCCTATCTTTACTGGAAGGCTGGCATGTTGTCCTTGTCCACTCCCCGTGTGGAGGCATGGTTTGCCTGCATCCGAGCTGGGGGCTGTGGCCATGGAGACATCACGGTCGCGTTCCGGACACGCCCAAGACATGTAGTCCGGGTGTCCACACACGTAACATTTCCGCTGTGGGGGCCGACTGGGCCTCTCAGGGGCAGCGCCTCAAGATCGGTGGCGCTCTTCAGCGGTTGCGGCCTAGCCTCTCTTCCCCGGTAGCTCTGGTCATTTCAGTGCGTGTGGCTCTCAGCATTTCCATGCTCACTTGGTGGTTCTCTAATAAGGCCACCAACTGCTCCACAGTTGGAGGGCTTACTTGTGCGGCATGTTTTCGGACATCAGGGGAAAGGCTCGGATACAGCGGTCTATCGCCAGTTGGTCTACGGAGGGGGTGTTTCCTTTGCTCGTTAGCCAACGGTGTGTTAGGCGGAGCAGTGCGGCTACCTGCGGTCGCGGTGACTGTGTGGGCTGAAAGGTCCAGTTGTGATATCGTTAGGCCCTGGCAGGCAGACTGCACCCTTGACTGTCGAGAGTGGCTTTCTTTAGTTTCTTGAATTCTCGAGCATCCGCCAATGCCAAGTCACTACACACTCGCTGGGCTTCTCCAGTGAGGAAAGATGCTAGAATGGATCCCCATTCAGCTACCGGTCACTTTGCCCGGGCCACAGTGCTCTCAAATAAATCTAAATAGGCTTCCACATCATCCTCACCCAATAGTTTAGTTAGGACTGCAGCGGGTGCCATTGTACTAGCCACATCTTTAGCAATCTTTTTTACTCGCTCTTGTACTGCACCTTGAAGTTCAGCTTGGCTTTTTAACAAAGCACTCAGTGCTTCTGTGTGTGACATTGTGGGAGGTTGGTGTGAATCAGATTGCCCACATTCTCCACCATATGTGGTACCCGAATTCTCACGAATACACAGGAGGGTGTTTGCAAAAAGCCGGAAAGGGCATTTCTTGCACAAGTCTTAGTAGGGAGGTCTGGGTGTGGAATAATCAACTTAAAGTGTCCATTAACAAACATAAATTTCTCCCATCCGGGGCTCTCAATCCTGCACACAGCACACTTCTTTACTCGTCGTAGTTACTAGCCTATCAAACAAGAGAAAACATAACATCAGAAAACATTTCACTATTAATGTCCTTAGTGGTAAAATAGTGGATGTCTCACTTACCGCCTGATGAACCTGCCTTGACACAAGGGAGAGCCAGACCTGAATGAGGCAGGGTTAAGAACTGTTTGTTGCTGAGCCCCACCTGGTCGCACAGCTGGTGGCAGTTCAGGCTGATTGAGGAGGTACAGGGGAATGTACCGCCCCTCGATGATGTGGCCAAGGTTGGGGCGTTGTCTTCTGTGTTACACTCTGCCTCCATGCCCTGGCATACATGTGTGTGTGTGTGTGTATATATATATATATATATATATATATATATATATATATATATATATATGGTAGTGTCTAGGGCCACTAACTTTTAATGTCCTTTACTGCCACCGAAAGGACTGGAATGGAACGGTATAGTCTTTTCTATTCTACCTCCACTAAGGGACATAGCTGACTGTGCGCACACACAAATCAAGAGTCACACTTCCAAACCTTTCCTGTCATGTAAACATAATATCAACTTTCTCCCCCGCCAGGATCTTCCCCCTGCATGTACGCTGTCTCCTCTCCATTCGCCTCCCAGGATGCACTTCCGTCCCAGCAGTGTGCAGCCACGTCCCACGCTGATGTGCAGGACCTGGTGTCTTGTCTACCCCCTATCAACACTGTCTTCATGGGTGCCAGCGGGGTGCTCTGACGACTAAAAGAAGTCGATAAAGACACGAGTGGCTGGAAGGTACAGGAGCTTCTTCGTTGTTCAAGTCCTGCATGCAGCTGCTGTTGGTATGAGCTGTAAATAGAAAGTGCGAGGAAAAGACAACCTTTTTTGTTTGCTTCCAGAGGGAAGTTGCACTTTTCACAATAAATGTCAATAATCTGAGAAGGACTGAAGCCTGGCAGTCATTCAGTAGCATGCATTAAGTACTGTACTGTCCTGTACAGTAAAATCCTCAACAAGAAGACCATATTCCTTCTAGGACTTACTGTATCAATCCGATAAGAAGCATCCCTCTCAGGCACTCGGATGGAGGCGAGGGGGGACAGATGGCAGCGTATGTCACCATTACAGCATCCCCACCTTAAAATACTTTAATTACTGAGTCAATAATGGCGCCAACAATTGGCTCAGCTTTGGCGTGAAAACAACAGAAGGTCCAAGGCAAACTTTAGGCCAATGGTTAACCACAAGATGAGGACGGACCATTTCCATATGTGTCTATATGACACTTTTGTCCAGCTAAGATGATCCAACAATAGATTATGTATGTGTGTGTATATATATATATATATATATATATATATATATATATATATATATATATATCCATCCATCCATCCATCCATCCATTTTCTACCGCTTATTCCCTTCTGGGGTCGCGGGGGGCGCTGGCGCCTATCTCAGCTATAATCGGGCGGAAGGCGGGGTACACCCTGGACAAGTCGCCACCTCATCGCAGGGCCAACACAGATAGACAGACAACATTCACACTGACATTCACACACTAGGGCCAATTTAGTGTTGCCAATCAACCTATCCCCAGGTGCATGTTTTTGGAAGTGGGAGGGAGCCGGAGTACCCGGAGGGAACCCACGCATTCACGGGGAGAACATGCAAACTCCACACAGAAAGATCCCGAGCCTGGATTTGAACCCAGGACTGCAGGAACTTCGTATTGTGAGGCAGACGCACTAACCCATATATATATATATATATATATATATATATATATATATATATATATATATATATATATATATATATATATATATATATATATATACATATATAGATAGATAGATAGATATGAATATATCTATATATACTGTATATAGATTATATATATATATATATATATATATATATATATACGTATATATATATGCATATGTGTGTATATATATGTATATATATATATATATATATATATATATATATGTATATATATATACATATATAGATAGATAGATGGATAGATAGATATGAATATATCTATATATACTGTATATAGATTATATATATATATACGTATATATATATGCATATGTGTGTGTATATATATATATATATATATATATACCCTATTTCCTTGAATTGCGGCAGAGCATATAGTATGCGCCTGCCTTGAATTACTGCCGGGTCAAACTCGCTTCGCAAAATAATTAGCGCATGCTTAGTATTACCGCCTGGTCAAACTCGTGACGTCACGAGTGACACTTCCCCTGTCATCATTTTCAAAATGGAGGAGGCTGATTTCAATACTGGTAATTTGAAATCGCACAAGAGCTATTCAGTAAGATTTAAGGTCCAAACTTACATCACACTAAAAGTTTTACTGCATGCCTTTAGTGAGTGCCGGGGAGAGAAGAGGTTTTAAAATAATTAGTGCATGCTTACTTTTAGCGCATGCCTTTGGTAAGCCCAGGAGTGAGAAGAGGTTTTAAATTAATTAGCGCCCCGGCGGCAATTCAGGGAAATACCGTATATATATATGATATATATATATTGTGTATATAGTGTATATATAGATAGATATATAGAGATATATATATATGTACATATCGAGATATACATATGTGTATGTATATATATATAAAAAGATACGTATATAGAGAGATCAATAGAGATGTGTAAATATATCAATATATATATTTATATATATATATATATATATACATATATAAGTATGTCTGTGCATATATATAAATACTGTGTGTGTGCACGTGTGTGTGCATATATACACAAAACGAATAGATACGCAACACTTGTTATTGCTCCCATGTTTCATGAGTTGAATTCAAAGATTTAAAACTATACACAAAAGACGTATTCCTCTCAATTATTGTTCACAAATCTGTCCAAATCTGTGTTTCGTGAGCACTTCTTCTTTGCCAACATAGTCCATCCCACCTCACAGGGGTGGGAAATCTAGATGCTGATTAAACAGCATGATTATTGTACACGTGTGCCACGCTGAAATGTGCAGTTTTACAACAGATGTCGCAAGTTTTGAGGGAGCGTGCATGCTGACTGCAGGAATGTCCACCAGAGCTGATGCCGGTGAATTGATTGTTCATTTCTGTACGGGCCTCACAACTGCAGACCACGTGTAACCACACCGGTCCAGGACCTCCACATCCAGCAGATGCACCTCCATGATAGTCGGAGACCAGCCACACGGACAGCTCCTGCAACCACTGGTTTGCAAACCCAAATATTTTCTGCACAAACTGTGAGAAAATGTCTCAGGAAAGCTCATCTGCATGCTGCCTGACTTCAGTTTGTGTGCAAATGCTCACATTCGATGGCGTCTGGCATGTTGGAGAGGTTTTCTCGTAATAGATAAATCCTGGATTTCACTGTTTGCAGAAACCGTGTGTGGGAGCGCAGTTGTGAAAGGAGTGGCCCATGGTGGGTGTGGGGTTATGGTATGGGCAGGCGTATGTTATGGACAACGTACGCAGGTGTATTTTATTGACGGCATTTTGAATGCACAGATGACAAGTTCCTGATGCCAATTGTTGTGCCGTTCACCTCGTGTTGCAGCATGACAATGCACAGCCCAATGTTGCAAGGATTCTTTTCACAATTCCTGGAAGCTGAAAACATCCCAGTTTTTCCATGGCCAGCACACTCACCGGACATGTAACCCATTGAGCATGTTTGGAATGCTGTGGATCGGTGTGTACTACAGCATGTTCCAGTTCCCGCCAATATCCAGAGACTTTGCACAGCCATTCAAGAGGAGTGGACCATCATTCCACAGGCCACAATCA
>NC_084615.1:38263218-38430718 GCF_033978795.1 Nerophis ophidion | reverse complement strand
TGTGGCGAAATTATTCTCTGCATTTGACCCATCACCCTTGATCACCCCCCTGGGAGGTTTGATATGTGTTTCTCTCTCAGGGCCAATGACTAAAACTTTATTCTTGTCCTGGTCAAGCTTTAAAAAGTTATCTGCCATTTAGGACTTAATATCTGAAATACAATTAAAAAGAGTATCAGTTGGTCTTGTGCGGGGGTCGGCAACCCGCGGCTCTAGTGGCTCTCTGGAGCTTTTTCAAAAATGCATGAAAAATTTAAAAAAATGAGGGGAAAAAAATACATGTTTTGTTTTAATAAGGTTTCTGCAAATGGACAAACATGACACAAACCTCCGTAATTGTTATAAAGCACACTGTTTATATTAAACATGCTTCACTGATTCGAGTATTTGGCAAGCGCCGTTTTGTCCTACAAATTTTGGCGGTCCTTGAACTTTCTAAAACGTGTTTTATGCCACTTATTTTTCTGTCTCATTTTGTCCACCAAATGTCTAACGTTGTGCATGAATGCACAAAGGTGAGTTTTGATTTTATCGTCTTGTATGGACTGCTAATCAGACATATTTGGTCCCTGCATGGTCGATCTACGTTCCCATCCTCACCTATGGTCATGAGCTTTGGGTCATGACCGAAAGGATAAGATCACGGGTACAAGCGGCCGAAATGAGTTTCCTCCGCCGTGTGGTGGGGCTCTCCCTTAGAGATAGGGTGAAAAGCTCTGCCATCCGGGAGGAACTCAAAGTAAAGCCGCTGCTCCTTCACATCGAGAGGAGTCAGATGAGGTGGTTCGGGCATCTGGTCAGGATGCCACCCGAACGCCTCCCTAGGGAGGTGTTTAGGGCACGTCCAACCGGTAGGAGGCCACGGGGAAGACCCAGGACACGTTGGGAAGACTATGTCTCCCGGCTGGCCTGGGAACGCCTCGGGATCCCCCGGGAAGAGCTAGACGAAGTGGCTGGGGAGAGGGAAGTCTGGGTTTCCCTGCTTAGGCTGTTGCCCCCGCGACCCGACCTCGGATAAGCGGAAGATGATGGATGGATGGATGGATGACTGCAAGCTAATCGATGCTAACATGCTATTTAGGCTAGCTGTATGTACACATTGCATCATTATGCCTCAAAGCTATATATTTGAGCACATTTAGTTTCCTTTAAGTCCTCTTAATTCAATTTATATCTCATTACACATGATCTGTATGTAACATGGCTTTTCATTTTTTGCGGCTCCAGACAGATATGTTTTTGTATTTTTGGTCCAATATGGCTCTTTCAACATTTCGGGTTGCCGACTCCTGGTCTTGTGTCATCAGGAGGCATGGAAAAATACGACAGTGTAAAACTGTGCATAACTGTGAAAATTAACGCCATGTCTCCTGATGACACTGCCAAGTGAAATCATGTAAATATTAAAAAAAATGGACCTAAAATTCATCCTTGAGGCACACCACTGGTTTAGATCAGGGATCTGGCTGGGCAAGTTAAGAATGATCACAGAGTGTTAATGCCACCACTCCTTTGTTATTTTATCTGTGTGCTTAGGGTCATTTTCTTGTTAGAAGGTGAACCTGAGCACTCTGGAAGAGGTTTTCTTCCAGGATATCTCTACTTGGCCGCATTCCTCTTTCCTTCAATTGCAACAAGTTGTCCTGTCCATGCAGCTAAAAAACACCCCCATATCATGATGCTGCCACCCACATGTTTCACTGTTGGGATTATATTGGGCTGGTGATAAGGTGTGCCTGGTTTTCTCCCACATACCGATTAGAATAAACGCCAAAAAGTTCAATGCTGGTCCCATCAGACCAGAGAATCTTATTTCTCATAGTCTGACAGTCCTTCATGTGTTTTTAGCCAACTCTATGCTGGCTTTTATTTGTCTTGCACTGAGGAGAGGCTTCCGTCGAGCCGCTCTGCCATGAACCCCGACTGGAGGGCTGCAGTGATAGCTGACTTTGTGGAACTTTCTCCCATCTCCCTGCTGTATCTTTGGAGCTCAGCCACAGTCATATTTGTGTTTTTACTTTACCTCTCTCATTAAGTCTCTTTTTCCACAATCGCTCAGTTTGGATGGAACTTCATGTGCATCGATGATAAGAAGGTTTGTTGCTGCAACACCAAGAAGTTACCTTAGTTTTATCAAAAGTTCTGTTTTGAAGCAAAATTGGCCATCTGTCATCGTGATCACAAGCTATAAAAATGGGGGCGTCTTCCGGGTTAATGCTTAACCCAAAAAGTGATTCATTTTCATACAAATTTGATACCGCGATACAATTTTTTTTTTTAACCACTTTTGTTAACGCATTAACAAACATTGACAGCAGTAATATATACAGTATGTGTATACTGTATACATATATATGTATACATATTTATATACGTGTATATATACACATGTATATATGTGTGTATATATGTATATACAGTATATATAACATATGTACAGTATATATATAGTGTACATATGTATATATTTACTGTATGTACATACAGTATACATACAAACTATATATTTTCAGTATATCCATATTCATGTGTTTGTATGTATCTATATAAATGTAAAATAAATATTTTTGTATATTAAAATATATATCTATATATATTATGATATATATCTTCATACATGTGTGTGTATATATGTATATGTATATACATATTTCTATATATATATATATATATATGTATATATGTATGTATATACATATATATGTATATATATATGTATATACAACAATATATGTACGTATGTATGTATGTGTATATATATATATATAAATATATATATACTGTAAGTATGGATTTAAGCTAAACTATCAGTATTTATATTATATTAGCCTTAACTAAAAACATGTAATAAATATATTTAAATGTGGTATTTTTCTAACTAGAAATATATTATATTTTTAAATGCTCAATGAAGAGATGCATGGTCAATGTATTATCTTTTAGCGGAATCAATATATAATATATAGAACATACTATGGTTTAATGGTGATTATATGTATATGTAAGTATACTGAATACATTATTATAACAGAAATAAACATATTTATTTTTCATTAAAAAAATTTGAATATAGAACATACATAATTTTTTTAATTATGATTAGCTTATAAATTATAAATCCATTTTCTACCGCGTGTCCCTTTTGGGGTAACTGAAAATTAAAGAACAAGTCAAAACAATAAAATGTATAGAAAGTATTTTAAGGGTGATATGAATTAATAATGCCCTGCGATGAGGTGGCGATTTGTCCAGGATGTACACCGCCTTTCGCCCGATTGTAGCTGAGATAGGCACCAGCGCCCCCCGGGACCTCAAAGGGAATAAGCGGTAGAAAATGGATGGATGGATGCATGTATTTCTAATTGTGCCACATGCTGGAGATTTCTGTCACAAGGTGTCGCCATCGTGCTATCTTGTGTAAAGTGTGGTTCTCTGTGAATGAGGTGCGATACTATTAGTACACAAAGATCAAAATTGATGTCAACTTTAAAGGCTCCAAATGTTCAACATTGTGCCTAATATAGTGGTAGGTGAAGCGTGTCAGAGCTGGCTGACAAGAAGCGCTCAAAAGAGACATTGTGTGGTGACGATTCAGGCTGGAGAGGCCCCATTCAAACACATGTTAATTGCTTTTTGCCTTTGACAGAAATGTACTTTAGCGGCGCCATCGAGGTCACCAAATACTAAATATGAAAAAAATCCTAAAAAAAATTTAAAATTGAAAAGTTGCGTTGGCTAGATCATTTGCAACTGTATTGACGTATAATCAGCTAGGCTGAGTTTTAGGCGCCAGCAAGGAACAATTTGTGAGTGCTGCGTATGTGATTATCCACCATCTTGTTAACAGTAATTAAGTTTTCAAATTCATCATCGACTCTTCTGTAGTTACGGCCAAATGGTGCCCGCTTGACTCTTTTACCATCAAAATGCTTTTTTTAGACCATTTTCATTGAACTGTGACACGACACAAGTCCCACACAAATATGTAATACAGTAGCACCTCAATTTACGATCTTAAGTGATTCTGTCACAAAGCTCTTAACTCAAAAGACTTGTACCTCAAATCAACGTCTCCAATTGAAATGAATTGAAGTCACATTCTATCGATCAATCAATCAATCAAAGTTTACTTATATAGTGTCGCAAAGGGCTGCATAAGCCACAACCCCATCCTCGGCTCAGATCCCACCAAAGGGCAAGAAAAAAAAGCTACTGCCTCATCTGTGGTCACCTAATAACCTCTCCACGCAGAAGAGGGAGGCAGAGCAGAAAAGAGGCGGCAGATCAACTGGTCTAAAAGGGGTCTATTTAAAGGCTAGCGTATGCAAATGAGTTTTAAGATGGGACTTAAATGTTTCTACTGAAGTAGCATCTCCAACTGTTACAGGCAGGGCATTGCAGAGTACTAGAGCCCCAATAGAAAACACTCTATAGCCCGTTTTGGGGCTCTGGGATTCACTAAAAAGCCAGAGTTCTTAGATTGCAGATTTCTTGCCGGGACATATGGTACAATACAATCGGCAAGATAGGATGGCTTTAATTGGTGCTTGGCTCCCCCAAAACATCACAACATCCATCCATCCATTTTCTACCGCTTCTTCCCTTTTGGGGTCGCGGGGGCGCTGGCGCCTATCACAGCTACAATCGGGCGGAAGGCGGGGTACACCCTGGACAAGTCGCCACCTCATCGCAGGGCCAACACAGATAGACAGACAACATTCACACTCACATTCACACACTAGGGCCAATTTAGTGTTGCCAATCAACCTATCCCCAGGTGCATGTCTTTGGAAGTGGGAGGAAGCCGGAGTACCCGGAGGGAACCCACGCATTCACGGGGAGAACATGTAAACTCCACACAGAAAGATCCCAAGCCTGGGATAGAACCCAGGACTGCAGGACCTTCGTATTGTGAGGCAGACGCACTAACCCCTCTTCCACCGTGAAGCCCATCACAACATTAACATGTAAAATAACTTTTAAAAAGAACAAACTAACTTTTAGAAGATGAATATAGTGTAAGAAACCATACAGCAAATGTAGTACAAACAACTACAATAGTTTTATGGATAAATGCCTAATGTTTAGACATTATTTTAACATCTTTGGCTGGCGTTAAACTCATCCCGCTTCGGTATGGTGCAGACTTGCAGTTCAACACTCCGATTGCTTCACTAAGTTGACAACAAAGTCTTTCGTGTTTTTGATGATTTCTTTCTTTAATTCAATGAATATCATCCACTTCTTCTCAGGACTGTCCTTCATGCTCATTTTCTTCCTTCCCATGGTTGGAAAAACCAAGTTATTTCAATCTGTAGCTATAAGCTAATGCTAGCCATTAAGAAGAGCAGATGTTTTTGTTGGTTCACTGTGACATTTGCTATGCCAACCAATGGCCCTGATGCTTGTTGCTCAAATTTTGCTGGCAATTTAAAGAGTAACATTTAGCCGAGAGACGCCTATTACCTCAAAACACTCATGATAATAATATGAATATAAATATTATTTTTTAAGTTTATTATATCATTGCTTAAACCTCTGCTAAAGTCCACCAAAGGGAACATTTTGTACAAAAAGAACTTCATAAAAGAGCAAATACATAGTACTAAATTGGTTTTTGTACAGGTCTGCCATAAACCAAATCATATGAAAACCGAGGAATTTTTCTCCCATACAAAAATAACATAAGGCATAATTATTGTGATGAATTAATTAAAAAAACACGATCATTCATGTATAGTGCAGAGGTGCCCAAAATGTTTGCCTCCAAGGGCCAAAATGAAAACGTGCCAATGGTCCGCGGGGCAAACAGCGATTTCTACAATCCAAAATCACAACGAGTGAGGAATTTAGCCTGATACCGACATCCTTTTACACCAAATTACTGTGAATTGAAAAACTGTACCATTCTTTTTAGGTTGAAATCCTAGTGGCTGAGCTGCCAGTTTGTTGCCGTAAAATCGATGGCATTTATTTTACAGTGCATTTCTGTAAATTGAAAAACAGTTCCACTGTTATTTTAATGGAAAAAAGTTGTTGACTGAGTTGCCAGTTTATTTAAAGAAACATCAACGTTATTTTTTTTTTTTTACAGTGCATTGATATGAATTGAAAAAACAACCACATAGGTTAAAATTGACAGCCCTAATATATATATATATATATATATATATATATATATATATATATATATATATATATATATATATATATATATATATATACATATATATGTATATATATGTATGTATATATATATATATGTATGTATATATATATATATATATATATGTATGTATATATATATATGTATATATATATATATATATATATGTATGTATATATATATGTATATATATATATATATATATATATATATATATATATATATATATATATGAAATATACATATATATATCCATCCATCCATTTTCTACCGCTTATTCCCTTTTGGGGTCGCAGGGGCGCTGGCGCCTATCTCAGCTACAATCGGGCGGAAGGCGGGGTACACCCTGGACAAGTCGCCACATCATCGCAGGGCCAACATGTATATATATATATGTATATATATATACATATATATATATATATATATATATATATATATATATATATACATATATATATATACTGTCTCAGAAAATTACAATATTGTGATAAAGTCCTTTATTTTCTGTAATGCAACTAAAAACATGAAAATGTCATACATTCTGGATTCATTACACATCAACTGAAATATTGCAAGCCTTTTATTATTGTAATATTGCAGATTATGGCATACAGCTTAAGAAAACTCAAAAATCCTATCTCAAAAAATTAGAATATTTCCTCAGACCAAGTTAAAAAAAAAGATTTATAACAGCAAAACAAAATCAAACATTTGAAAATGTCAATTAATGCACTCAGTACTTGGTTGGGAATCATTTTGCATGGATTACTGCATCAGTGCGGCAAGGCATGGAGGCAATCAGCCTGTGACATTGCTAAGGTGTTATGGATGCCCAGGATGCTTCAATAGCGGCCTTTAGCTCATTTGCATTATTGGGTCTGGTGTCTTTCAGCTTCTTCTTCACAATACCCCACAAATTCTCTATGGGGTTTAGGTCAGGAGAGTTGGCAGGCCAATCGAGGACAGTAATGCCATGGTCAGTACACCAGTTACTGCTGGTTTTGGCACTGTGAGCAGGTGCCAGATCATGCTGGAAAATTAAATCATCATCTCCATAGAGCTTTACAACAGATGGAAGCATGTACACAGCTGCATTGACTCTGGACTCGATGAAACACAGTGGACCAAAACAAGCAGCTGACATGGCTCCCCAAACCATTGCTGACTGAGGGAACTTCCGTTGTCTAGAGTTCAGGAGTGGCTTGACCATGGGAATACGGCTATTGAAGCTGTATCTGTTGAAAAGCTCTATGGAAATGATGATTTAATTTTCCAGCATGATCTGGCACATGTCCACCTCGAGGTGTCCTGGTTTGGGGGCGAAACATCAGTGAACGGTGGCACCAGCTGACGACCCTGCAGCTGACCTCGAAGTGCACTGGAGGAGGTGCGACAGGCAGAGATGCCTAGCAGTTAGGTCTGTATGTATTAATTAATATATATATATATGTATATATATATATATATATCAATCAATCAATGTTTATTTATATAGCCCCAAATCACAAATGTCTCAAAGGACTGCACAAATCATTGCGACTACAACATCCTCGGAAGAACCCACAAAAGGGCAAGGAAAACTCACACCCAGTGGGCAGGGAGAATTCACATCCAGTGGGACGCCAGTGACAATGCTGACTATGAGAAACCTTGGAGAGGACCTCAGATGTGGGCAACCCCCCCCCCTCTAGGGGACCGAAAGCAATGGATGTCGAGCGGGTCTAACATGATACTGTGAAAGTTCAATCCATAGTGGCTCCAACACAGCCGCGAGAGTTCAGTTCAAGCGGATCCAAGACAGCAGCGAGAGTCCCGTCCACAGGAAACCATCTCAAGCGGATCAGCAGAGTAGAGATGTCCCCAACCGATACAGGCGAGCGGTCCATCCTGGGTCCCGACGAGCGGTCCATCCTGGGTCTCGACTCTGGACAGCCAGTACTTCATCCATGGTCATCGGACCGGACCCCCTCCACAAGGGAGGGGGGGACATAGGAGAAAGAAAAGAAGCGGCAGATCAACTGGTCTAAAAAGGAGGTCCATTTAAAGGCTAGAGTATACAGATGAGTTTTAAGGTGAGACTTAAATGCTTCTACTGAGGTAGCATCTCGAACTGTTACCGGGAGGGCATTCCAGAGTACTGGAGCCCGAACGGAAAACGCTCTATAGCCCGCAGACTTTTTTTGGGCTCTAGGAATCACTAATAAGCCGGAGTCTTTTGAACGCAGATTTCTTGCCGGGACATACGGTACAATACAATCGGCAAGATAGGCTGGAGCTAGACCGTGTAGTATTTTATACGTAAGTAGTAAAACCTTAAAGTCACATCTTAAGTGCACAGGAAGCCAGTGCAGGTGAGCCAGAACAGGCGTAATATGATCAAACTTTCTTGTTCTTGTCAAAAGTCTAGCAGCCGCATTTTGTACCAACTGTAATCTTTTAATGCTAGACATGGGGAGACCCGAAAATAATACGTTACAGTAATCGAGACGAGACGTAACAAACGCATGGATAATGATCTCGGCGTCTTTAGTGGACAGAATGGAGCGAATTTTAGCGATATTACGGAGATGAAAGAAGGCCGTTTTAGTAACGCTTTTAGTGTGTGACTCAAAGGAGAGAGTTGGGTCGAAGATAATACCCAGATTTTTTACAGAGTCACCTTGTTTTATTATTTGGTTGTCAAATGTTAAAGTTGTATTATTAAATAGAGGTCGGTGTCTAGCAGGACCGATAATCAGCATTTCCGTTTTTTGGGCATTAAGTTGCAAAAAGTTAGCGGACATCCATTGTTTAATTTCATTAAGACACGCTTCTGACTACAGTCCGGCGTGTTGGTCAGCTTTAGGAGCATGTAGAGTGGGGTGACATCAGCATAACAGTGAAAGCTAATACCGTATTTGCGTATGACGTCACCCAGCGGCAGCATGTAGATGCTGAAGAGTACAGGGCCAAGGACCGAACCCTGGGGAACTCCACACGTTACCTTAACATAGTCCGAGGTCACACTGTTATGGGAGACGCACTGCATCCTATCAGTAAGATAAGGGTTAAACCATGACAGGGCTGAGTCCGACATACCAATTCGTATATTGATACGCTCTTATAAAATATTATGATCGACGGTATCGAAAGCAGCGCTAAGATCGAGGAGCAGCAACATAGATGACGCATCAGAGTCCATCGTTAGCAATAGATCATTAGTCAATTTTGCGAGGGCTGTCTCAGTCGAGTGATTTGCCCTGAAACCGGATTGAAAGGTTTCACATAGATTGTTAAACGCTAAGTGTTCATTTAGCTGCTCTGCAACAATTTTTTCGAGGATTTTCGAAATAAAGGGAAGGTGAGACACCGGTCGGTAGTTTACCATGAGGTCAGGATCGAGGTTAGGTCTTTTAAGGAGAGGATGAATAACCGCTTTTTTTGAATGCAACGGGAACAGTGCCCGAGGAAAGTGATAAGTTTATAATATTTAGCACTGATGGACCTAATAATACAAAAAGCTCCTTGATAAGTTTCCCAGGAAGTGGGTCAAGTAAACATGTTGTTTGTTTTATTCCATTTACACGTTGTAACAATCCTTCTAATGTTATTTCATCAAAACGAGAGAAACTATTTTGGATATTTGCAGTATCCGCCGTATATACAGTCGTATCTGTGTTACTAGAACCCCGTTGTAGCTGGGACGCATTGTCTTTAATCTCCTTTCTAATAAGTTCAATTTTCTTATTAAAGAACTTCATATAGTCATCTGCCGAATGGGTGGAGCTACTGGAAGGAGTCCCTTGTTGGGTTAGCGATGCTACTGTACTAAACAAAAATTTTGGATCGTTTTTATTAATGCGGATGAGATTTGAGTAATAATTAGTTTTAGCTAAGGTAAGCATGCGTTTATAGCGTTTATAAGTTATTAAACTATCACTCCATGCTTGATGGTGCACCTCAAGTTTAGTCGTGCGCCATTTGCGTTCCAGCTTTCTACATAATAATTTCTGAGCTCTAGTTTCTTCAGTAAACCATGGCGTACGCCTATTTGGAGCCTTTTTTAACTTCAGCGGTGCTATACTATCAATGGTTTCGCGCAGGGCGTTGTTAAAGTTGTTAGTGAGGTTATCAATAGAGCCCACATACTTTGGGAACGGTGCCATTACCGAGGGCAGTAGGTCCGCAACAGTCGTCGTTGTGGCAGCATTAATGTTGCGGCTGCTATAGCAGTTATTATTATTATTAGCTTGCCGAACATAAGTCTGAACTTCAAATTTTATAAGGTAATGATCGGACATTACTTTAGTATACGGGAGTATCATAACTTTGGAAACGGTGATACCTCTGACAAGCACTAGGTCTATCGTATTACCGCTGCGATGCGTCGGTTCATTTATTATTTATGTAAGACCACAGCTATCAATTATAGTCTGGAGCGCCACGCACTGTGGGTCCAATGGGGTATTCATATGGATATTAAAGTCCCCCATTATAATTATATTATCGGCGTGCGTCACTAGATCAGCAACAAACTCTGAGAATTCACTAATAAAGTCCGAATAGGGCCCTGGGGGGCGGTAGATAACGGCCAGGCACAGAGGCAGAGGTGTGGCAGACTTCATAGAAAGCACCTCAAACGATTTATATGTATTATTTAAGTTAGGACTAAAGTTAAAGTTTTTGTTGTATATTAGTGCGACACCCCCTCCCCTTTTGAGGTGACGGGCAATATGCGCATTCGTATGGTTAGGAGGGGATGCCTCATTTATCGCAAAAAAGTCGTCTGGTTTAAGCCAGGTTTCGCTAAGACCGATGACGTTAAGGTTGTTGTCTCTAATCACCTCATTGACTAATAACGTTTTGGGAGACAAAGATCTGATGTTTAGAAAGCCCATATTATAGGTAGTGGGCTGTTTTAAGGAGTTGTTGATAAAATTATCCGTAGTAGCAATATTAATAATGTTGCGTTTATTATGCGCAGTGTACTTAAAATAATTCCGACCATATCTAGGAATTGATATGACGGGAATTTTCAGATTGTCTACTTGGCGCTGCGATAAACTGAACGCATCATAATTTGCCACCTCAGTAGAACGCATGTCTAACTCTGACGTAGTCATAGACACAGTAGAAAAAACATTTTGTGAGTTGTGTATTATTCTACGAAAATTGCTATGTGTACAGGGATCATCCAGCCTGGCGCTGGCTAGTTCTAGCTTAACTGACTCCATACCCAGGCTAGCAGGCTCTGTAATTGCCTGTGACTGGGCTTGCTCTAGTGCAGTTAGTCAAATGTGGCTCAATGCGAAGTCTATGTTCCGAGACAAGAGGATAGCGCCTTCCTGGTTAGGGTGAAGGCCGTCTCTCCTCAGCAAGCCAGGTTTGCCCCAGAAAGAGTGGCAATTATCAATAAACGTAAATCCCTGTTGTCTGCAGAAGCTATCCAGCCACTTGTTAAGAGAGACTAATCTGCTATATCTCTCATCATTGCCTCTCCCAGGCAGGGGACCAGAGACGATTACTCGATGCCTGGACATCTTTCTGGCGAGATTACAAGCCCTGGCTATGTTTCTCTTTGTAATCTCTGATTGTCTCATCCTAACGTCATTGGAGCCATTATATATATATATATATATATATATATATATATATATATATATATATATAAACAGAAAACTTGACTGTGTGTGTATGTATATATGTATATATATATAGTATATATATGTATATATATACATATATACATATATATATATATGTGTGTATATGTACTGTATATATATATATATATATATATATATATATAAACACACACACACATATATATATATAGATAAACCACAGAAAACTTGACCATATGTGTGTGTATGTGTATATATATATATATATATATATATATATATATATATATATAAACAGAAAACTCGACAATATGTGTGTGTATGTATATATGTGTATGTGTATATATATATATATATACATATATATATATATATATAGCAGAGGTGTGGACTCGAGTCACATGACTTGGACTCGAGTCACATGACTTGGACTCGAGTCAGACTCGAGTCATGAATTTGATGACTTTAGAGTCGACTTGACAAAATGTAAAAAGACTTGCGACTCGACTTAGACTTCAACATCAATGACTTGTGACTTGACTTGGACTTGAGCCTTTTGACTTGACATGACTTGCTACTTTCCCCAAAACCCAACGATTAAAAAGTTATTCAGGAGCGCTCCGTATCTGTCCATGTCTGTCAGCGTGTGTGCGATGACTGTGTGCGCTACCTGTCAGAAAAAAAGCCAATCAAATTACATTCATGTTATTTTCGTCACACAGCATTCAGCCAATCAAATTGCAGGAAAACCAACAAAAAAGAGCTCTCAAACAACACGCCATTGAGGAAAAGTTATGCCAAAAATTGTTTTGTTCGGGTATAAAAACTATGACTTGGTCAACAAAAAACGATTTGCCGTATGCAAAGCCTGCGGTTCGTTCGAAGATTACAGACAGAGACGCAACAACTTCCAACTTCGTTCGACATTTGAAGTTGCACAAAGAAGAGTAAGTTTTGAATGTAAGCTAACGTTTATTGGCCGAGTAACGTAACTTTTATTTGCTGTGTAGTTAAATCAGTGAGGCTGTAAACTCACTGCTAACGTTATGACAATATACATCTTATAAGTAGACGCAGCATCGAGCGCTACTGCCTACTGCCGCAGACGTGACGCGGGGCCGCCATCATGGAGTGGTGATCCGCTCCACTCAGGGCAATTCATTTGGCAGGAGCAGTGAACTGTCAGCACATTTAATTCATATTACCTCACTGAATAGCACTGATAATCACGTGCTTTTTTGTCATACGTGTAACTATGATAAAGGACAATTTTTTTGGCGGGTTCATAGTTTGCTTAAAAATAATAGAATATTCTTATATGCTATAAATAACCAGACGTCCAAGATCAAAACTGGGAATAATAATCCCAGAGAAGGGGGAAAACGGTCAGCTATTTCTAAGTTGAAGAAACAATATGATTAGGTTATATGTACATGCATATATCCTACATAAACAATGTATGAATACATTAGCTATCTATATAGCTTATAGACTGTATTTCTGTTGCTGCAACAGCAGAGAGTTTATTCTGTCTTGACACTTTGTATTAATATTTTCTATTACATTCTATTACATAAATGATCATGTTTACAGTGATTGTTTTAAATGTATTTTTCATGTATGTTGCTTTGGATAAAAGTGTCTGCCAACTTAAACATAAACGTATATAAACACCTGAAAGCAGAGGTGGGACCAAGTCATTGTTTTGCAAGTCACAAGTAAGTCTCAAGGCTTTGCCCTCAAGTCTCGAGTCAAGTCCCGAGTCAAAACAGGCCAGTCCCGAGTCAAGTCCAAAGTCAAGACTAGAAAGTCTCAAGTCAAGTCCCAAGTCCTGCATTTTGAGTTTCGAGTCCTTTCAAGTCATTTTAATCACAGAATAATAAATGTACACGGATTGTGTATGTTTTTAAAATGCTGTATTTATTTATTAAAACCAAGTGCATTTGAAATTGCAGGAAAAAAAATAGTGCTGACATTGCAATTCATAATAGCATTATCAACCAGTCATTTTAAACATTTAACTCATTGCTTTACAGAATAAACACATTTGAAAAACAAGTTCAACTGTACTTATTTGCACAAAAGTGTTAACATTGTATTTCCATGTCATATTGCATTGTAGCTAGTTCCACAGCAGTTTCTATCCTGTTCTTACCTTATCTCATTGATCTCATTTCATACGCGTACACATGAATAACATAACAAATACATGAAAATAACAATGAACAGAGTCATACTTTTTAGATGTCAGGGTCCTATGCAATATGTACACATATTCTTAATATAGTGTACATTTTAACTGACATTTATTTGACTATGTTTGTCTTTTTGTAGGTGGCTAAAATACGCGGTGCTGCTGACCGCCGTCTAACGTTATATTACTGTGTGATACATTCACTAACGTAACGTTATGTGTCGGTACCTCATGCAACCCTGCTTAAAAAAAAATCACTTGACAAAAAATATGAATAAGGTAGCAAACTGCAGTGGAGGCAACAGATTTCCGTGTTTGCAATGACGTTATAACCATAGACATCTTATAAGTAGACGCCGCATTGGCTGCTGTGACGCGAGCAATTTTCCCGCCATCTTGAAGTAGTGATGAGCAGCCGGCGAGCAGCCTAAACTGACAGTTGACAGGTAGAAAACAAAGATGCCGGGCGGTGTTCAGCGTTTTCCTGTTAAAATGAGCGGACTGTTGAAAATAGGAATTGGGGGATTACTTTTCACAAGTAAGATTTAACATTAACATACTATTGCCTTCCGACTGATTGTAGCTGAGATAGGCACCAGTGCCCCCCGCGACCCCAAAGGGAATAAACGGTAGAAAATGGATGGGTGGATGGTTGTATTTTGTGAAAAGAATATTACCACAGAGTTGTGAAGGAGCACAGATCTTCAATATTTGTATGTGAAAATCACAAATAAATCTTCTTGGGGAGGATGACGCACCTACAGGTATTTGGTTTACAAACTTTCAGCCCCACCTAAAACAAAATTCACCAGTCGCCACTGATTATGATGCATTCTCATTTTAGGCTAAATATAAGACAATACTTTCTTAACAGTATGTATGTAACCAGGAATAAGTCTTCAAGTAACAATATTCAAATACTAACATTGTTGGGTAAAACAGAATTTAGTTTTATTCTGAATCCAGTCAAACAGATTGGTGGTTTTAGCTGATATAAAAACTTACAGGTTAAAGTTAAAGTACCAATGATTGTCACACACACACTAGGTATGGTAAAATCTGTCTTCTGCATTTGACCCATCCCCTTGTTCACCCCCTGGGAGGTGAGGGTAGCAGTGGGCGCCCGGGAATCATTTTTGGTGATTTAACCCCCAATTCGAACCCTTTGATGCTGAGTGCCAAGCAGGGAGGTAATGGGTCCCATTTTTTTAGTCTTTGGTATGACTCGGCGTGTTAATATATGTTTATGTTTAAGTATTTGGCAGACGCATTTATCCAAAGTGACATACATAAAAAATACATATAAAACAATCACTGAAAACATGATAATTTAAGGGAAGAATGTAATACAAAATATCAATACAAAGTGTCAAGACAGAATAAACTCCCTGCTGCTGCAGCAACAGAGATAGTGTATAGGTCCCTAAGATATATAGATATCTAATGTATTCATACATTGTTTATGTAGAATATATGCATGTATATATAACATAATCATATTGTTTATTGAATTAAAAAATAGCTGACCATTTTTTCCCCTTTTCTGGGATTGTATTCCCAGTATTGATCTGGGACGTCTGGTCACTTATAGCATATAGAATATTCTATTACTGTTAAGCAAACTATGAATAATAAAACACACCAAAACATGTGTCCTTTTATCATAGTTACACGTATGACAAAAAAAAAACCGAGTGAAAATCAGTGGTTTTTAGTGAGGTAAAATGAATGAAATGCGCCGACTGTTAATTGCACTGAGTGGAGCGGATCACCACTCCAAGATGGCGGCCGCACGTCTCGTCTCCTCAGCGCCAGTAGGAGAAGCGCTCTATCCTGCGTCTACTTATAAGATGTTTATGGTTATAACGTTAGCAATGAGTTTACAGCCTCACTCATTTAACTACACAGCCAATAAAAGTAACATTACTCAGCCAATAAACTTTAGCTTAAATCAAAACTTACCCTTCTTTGTGCAACTTCAAATGTCAAACGAAATTGGAAGTTGTTGCGTCCACATATTCGAACTGCATATTTTGCATAAGGCAATTCGTTTTTTGTTGACCAAGTCGTAGTTTTTAAACCCGAACGAAACCAAATTTGGCATATTTTTATCTCAATGGCGCGCTGTTTGAGAATTATTCTTCCTTGGTTTTCCTACAATTTGATTGGATGAGTGCTGTGGGACCAAAACAACAGTACTAATTTGATTGGCTGTTGTACTGAGAGCATACAAGCTGTCAGGAACAACACGCAGACAGACACAAGTACAAAATGAAAGATACGGAGCGCTCCTGAATAACTTTTTAATCTTTGGGTTTCGGGGAAAGTAGCAAGTCATGTCAAGTCAAAAGGCTGAAGTCCAAGTCAAGTCACAAGTCATTGATGTTAAAGTCTAAGTCGAGTTGCAAATCTCTTTACATTTTGTCAAGTCAAGTCTAAAGTCATCAAATTCATGACTCGAGTCTGACTCGAGTCCAAGTCATGTGACTCGAGTCCACACCTCTGCCTGAAAGTCTTTATATCAGCTAAAACCACCAATCTGTTTCACTGGATTCAGAATAATAGCAAATTCTGTCTTACCCAACAAAGTTAGTATTTGAATATTGTTACTAGAAGACTTATTCCTGATTACAGTTATACTGTTAAGAAAGTATTGTCTTATACTTTGCCTAAAATGAGAATGCATCATAATCAGTGGCGGCTGGTTAATTTTCCATGGGGCCGTGAATTCTAAAAAGTACAACTCTGTTCCTTGTTATTTTCATGTATTTGTTATGTTTTTCATGTGTACGCACACATAAACACACATACAGTACGAGATGAGATCAATGAGATAAGGTAAGAACGAGATAGAAACTGCTGTGGAACTACTTCCAATGCTATATGCCGTGGAAATACAATGTTAACACCTTTGTGCAAATAAGTACAGTTGCTTTTGTTTTTTCAAATGTGTTCATTTTGTAAAGGAATGAGTTAAATGTTTAAAATAACTGGTTAATAGTACTATTATGAAGTGCAATGTCAGCACAATTTTTTTATTATACTGTAAATACATACAGCGTTTTAAAAGCATACACAATCTGTGTAAATGTATTAGTCTGTGGTTAAAAGGAACTCAAAATGCAGGACTTGGGACTTGACTTGAGACTTGCCTGTCTTGACTTGGGACTTGACTCGGGACTTGCCTGTCTTGACTTGGGATTTGACTCGAGACTCGAGGGCAAAGACTTGAGACTTACTTGTGACTTGCAAAACAATGACTTGGTCCCACCTCTGATATATATATATATATATATATATATATATATATATATATATATATATATATATATATATATATATATATATATATACATATATATATATATATATATATATATATGTAGTATACCGGTCAGCACGGTGACAGAGGGGTTAGTGCGTTTGCCTCACAATACGAAGGTCCTGGTCCTGAGTAGTCCTGGGTTCAATCCCGGGTTCGGGATCTTTCTGTGTGGAGTTTGCATGTCCTCCCTGTTACTGTTTGAGTTCCCTCCGGGTACTCCGGCTTTCTCCCACTTCCAAAGACATGCACCTGGGGATAGGTTGATTGGCAACACTAAATTGGCCCTAGTGTGTGAATGTGAGTGTGAATGTTGTCTGTCTATCTGTGTTGGCCCTGCGATGAGGTGGCGACTTGTCCGGGGTGTACCCCGCCTTCTGCCCGATTTTAGCTAAGATAGGCACCAGCGCTCCCCGCGACCCCAAAGGGAATAAGCGGTACTAAATGGATGGATGGATGGATGGATAGTACAAACCCCGTTTCCATATGAGTTGGGAAATTGTGTTAGATGTCAATATAAACGGAATACGATGATTTGCAAATCCTTTTCAACCCGTATTCAATTGAATATGCAACAAAGACAACATATTTGATGTTCAAACTGATAAACATTTTTTTTTTGCAAATACACATCAACTTTAGACTTTGATGCCAGCAACACGTGACAAAGAATTTGGGAAAGGTGGCAATAAATACTGAAAAAAATGAGGAATGCTCATCAAACACTTATATGGAACATCCCACAGGTGTGCAGGCTAATTGGGAACAGTCTTTCACAAGAAAGGATGGGGCGAAGTACACCCCTTTGTCCTGCGTGAGCAAATAGTCAAACAGTTTAAGAACAACGTTTCTGAACGTGCAACTGCAAGAAATTTAGGGACTTCAACATCTACGGTCCATATTATCATCAAAAGGTTCAGAGAATCTGGAGAAATCACTCCACATAAGCGGCATGGCCGGAAACAAACATTGAATGACCGTGACCATAGATCTCTCAGACGGCACTGTATCAAAAACCGACATCAATCTCTAAAGGATATCACCACATGGGCTTAGGAACACTTCAGGAAACCACTGTCACTAAATACAATTAGTCGCTACATCTGTAAATTCAAGTTAAAGCTCTACTATGCAAAGCGAAAGCCATTTATCAACAACATCCAGAAACTTACACATCTGTGAAGGCACCATTAATGCTGAAAGGTACATACAAGTTTTGGAACAACACATGCTGCCATCTAAGCGCCGTCTTTTTCATGGACACCCCTACTTATTTCACCAAGACAATGCCAAGCCACATTCAGCATGTTTTACAACAGCGTGGCTTCATAAAAAATAGTGCGGGTACTTTCCTGGTCCGCCTGCAGTCCAGACCTGTCTCCCATGAAAATTTGTGGCGCATTATGAAGCATAAAATACAACAGCGGAGACCCTGGACTGTTGACCGACTGAAGCTCTACATAAAACAATAATGGGAAATAATTACACTTTCATAGCTTCAACAATTACTATCATCAGATCCAAACGTTTATTGAGTGTTGTTAAAAGAAAAGGTGATGGAACACAGTGGTGAACATGCCCTTTCCCAACTACTTTTGCGCGTGTTGCAGCCATGAAATTCTAAGTTAATTATTATTTGCAAAAAAAAAAAAGTTTATAAGTTTGAACATCAAATATGTTGTCTTTATATATATATATATATATATATATATATATATACATATATATATATATATATATATATATATACAGTATATATATAATGTATATATATATACATACATATATATATGCATATATATACAGTGAATATATATACATACACTATACACACACGTGTATGTATATATATATACACACGTGTATACAGTATATTTATATATATATACACGTGCATATGTATATATATATATATTTGTGTGTATATAGTGTGTATATATATATTCACTGTATATATATGCATATACAGTATACATACACACTATATATATATATATGTTCAGTATTTACATATTTGTGTGTGTATGTATCCTGTTTGTATATGTCTATATAAATCAAAAATAAACATTTATATATATTAAAATATACATCTATTTATATTATAACATATATGGTAAATGGTTGTACTTGTATATTGCTTTTCTACCCCTTTTTAAGGCGCCCAAAGCGCTTTGACAGTATTTCCACATTCACCCATTCACACACACATTCACACACTGATGGCGGGAGCTGCCATGAAAGGCGCTAACCAGGGCCCATAAGGGACAAGGGCGAAGTGTCTTGCTCAAGGACACAACGGACGTGACTAGGATGGTAGAAGGTGGGGTTTGAACCAGTAACCCTCGGATTGCTGGCACGGCCACTCTCCCAACTTCGCCACGCCGTCCCCATATATACATATAAACTATCAGTATTTACATTGTATTAGCCTTAACTAAAAACATGTATTAAATATATTTAAATCTGGTACTTTTTAAACTAGAAATATATTCTCTTTTTAAATGCTCAATGAAGAGATTCATGGTCGATGTATTAGCTTTTTAGCGAAATCAATTCTGGTGACTGAGCTGCTCCTTTTGTTTTTACAATGGGGCAAGTGATGATTTTATGTTAAATTTCGGCAACTCAGCTGCCAGGTTGTTCCCGAACAATCTACTGACGTGTTTACAGCGTTGCCATGTCGACGTGCCATCAGTGATTGTGCAGCTTGAAAGAGGTCAAAATTAATCTGTTTTAAATTCGGTAGCCATCCTTTGGCGGGCCAAACGAAATGACACAATGGGCCAAATTTGAACCCCGAGCCCCATTTGGGGCATCCCTGGTATAGTGGAGTGGTCGAAGTGCAGATATTCAGAGTCGAACAAGTCATGTGACTTCTTTACAGTGATGCTCACACCGGTATTTTGTTCTCGTTTATTTAGAAATCCTCCATTGGTTAAATCAGGCCTGGTTCAAATTAAGGAAGGGGGCCACATGAGGCCTGTTGAGCTTTTCAATCTGGCCCTCCGGACATTCCCAAATAATTTTTTGAGATGTGTAAGATGGAACGTGTAGCTGCCATTATGATGTGCAGTCATGTTTTCTAATGACCGTAAATCTTGAACTATACAAAGTATATCTATGGTCGGAATCTGCGCTTTGGGATGATTTACCAGTTACTATAGTCATGTAATTAGTTACTATGGTCATCTAATTAGTTACTATGGTAATCTACGTCACAGCAGCTCAGACGGGGCACCAAGCAGTGTGGGCGGGAAGCGCTTCCACAGACGCGGGAGGAGATTTTCACAACAAAGTTCTAAAGCTTAGTGATATATCAGATTTTAAGTGTGTTTATTTTGTACCCTTTGCGTTTATATTTCACTGTTTGTTGCGTTTCACTTGATTGTAAATTATGTTGATCGAAAGTAGGTGTGACGTTCATATTTTGTCAATATTCAGTGTTTTATCCTTCATAGAAAAATGTAAATTTCCATTACGTTTTTTAAGGCGGTCTGTCATAACATTTTTAGCATTCAATCAGACATTATTGTGAGGTTTTGTATTAGTGTTCCTAAAAAGAGATATACCGGCCCCCAGACACATTTTTTTCTCTAAATGTGGCCCCTGAGTCAAAATAATTGCCCAGGCCTGGGTTAAATCATATGGCAGTGCGACACAAGCAGGACCATTTACTAAATATTTCTTAAAGTAGATTGTATCTTGTAAGAGAAGCTGGTAGAAGTTTGGATGAAAATGTCACAAAGTTTCTAATTGTTTTACACAAAGAAACCACGTGACAGAAAGTACTCTCCAGTCCAACTCTGAGTTCTGACACGTGTCTTTAGTATAAAAACATACTTAAACCATGGAAGTAGGACTCCATTGAAACCGCCGCCAGCTCGCATAAAAGCGCCGGCTGACGGGCGCTCTTGTGAGAGTCTCGACTGACTCGGCTCACCTTGGCAAGACCAGCGCACGTCTAATGTTGGCCGAGCCTCAACGGCGTCCTCGCTGCGTCAAAGTTAAATTTAATTCCTCCTCGTCGGCCTTGTAATTCATTTATGAACGAGCCTTTCAAGTGTGAGTTTACACAAATTCTTTTCCACGGCGTCACAAAGCAGCTAAAATGGCGCTGCTGATTTTTGAATAACACGTGTTTTCTTTGGCGCACAAGTAGTCGTGTGTGGAATAAAAAGATGATAAGGAATGTATTTCTAAACTGTTTGCTTTGCCGTCACATTTCCTCATCTTGCTCCTTCAGCACCACATTGTTGCTTGTCCTTGTTGCTGTTTGCGCCCGCTCCGCATCAAAAACTGAATTTGACGCAACTGTCACACACCACAACCCGGAACATGAAGTCTCAAGTTCGCTCCTTCACTTTTTCTTTTGAATAAACTCCTTCTTTCTTCCCTTTTGAATGCGCACATGTTCAATATCGTCATCAAAACCACTTCTGTTCCCTCAACGCTTGCAGCAACCATTTCATCTTTTGGCTGAATTATTTACAGTTCACTTCAATGTTAAAGCGCATCAGAAAAGTATTCACAGCGCTTCACTTTTTCTACATTTGGTTGTGTTAAAGCTTTATTCCAAATTGGAATAAATACATTTTTGTCCTGAAAATTCTGATACTTCTTTTACTCCCATCCTCGCACGCTACACCGCTACAACAAAGATGATGGGGGAGAAGACGGAGAAAAATATAATATGACTCCTTTAAAGCGCCCTATAATCTGATGCGCAATAATATATGAAAAAAGATCAAAAATAGACCATTCATCGGCAGTGCGCCGGAAAATACGGTATATGATGACAAACTTGGGCAGTTTGGCCCATTCCTTTTTGCAGCACCCATTAAAGGCCTACTGAAATGAGATTTTCTTATTTAAACGGGGATAGTAGGTCCATTCTATGTGTCATAGTTGATAATTTTGCAATATTGCCATATTTTTGCTGAAAGGATTTAGTAGAGAAAATCGACGATAAAGTTTGCAACTTTCGGTGCTGATAAAAAAGCCTTGCCTGTAACGGAAGTAGCAGACGATATGCGCGTGACGTCACGGGTTGTGGAGCTCCTCACTTCTGAACATTGTTAACAATCATGGCCACCAGCAGCGAGAGCGATTCAGACCGAGAAAGCGACGATTTCCCTATTAATTTGAGTGAGGATGAAAGATTTGTGGATGAGGAAAGTGAGAGTGAAGGACTAGAGAAAAAAAAAAGCCTATACAGTGGGAGCAATTCAGATGTTATTATAAAAATTTACTAGGATAATTCTGGAAAATCCCTTATCTGCTTATTGTGTTACTAGTTTTTCAGTGAGATTATATGATTGTACCTGTACAACCTGAAGTTCAGCCCCGCACTTTTCTTCAGCACCAGTCGACGTGGTGGTGGTGATGCCCATCTCTGCCCTTCGCAAGGGACCCTCTTCGAAACACAATCTTTCGAAATGATCGCTGCATAATACACTGTATTTTGTGCGTTTGGTCCAATCCAACCATGTTCGCTTGACCGCTCTGTTCCATAGTAAAGCTTCACCGTTATCTTTTGGGAATGTAAACAATGAAACACTGGCTGATTTTGTGTTGCTAAAGGCGGCCGCGATACACCGCTTCCAACCTACAGCATTCTTCTTTGACGACGTCTCCATTATTCATTGAACAAATTGCAAAAGATTCAGCAACACAGATGTCCAGAATACTGTGTAATTATGCGATGAAAACAGACGACTTATAGCTGGGAACGGTGCTGGAACAAAATGTCCTTTACAATGCATGACGTCACGCGCACGCGTCATCATACTGCGATACTTCGGCGCGAAATTTAAAATTGCAATTTAGTAAACTCATCCGGCCGTATTGGCATGTGTTGCAATTTTAAGATTTCATCATTGATATATAAACTATCAGACTGCGTGGTCAGTAGTAGTGGGTTTCAGTAGGCCTTTAACCTCCATCCGGTTGGATGGGAAGCGTCAATACTTAGCTATTTTCAGATTTCTCCTGAGATGTTCAATTGGATTGAGGTCTGGGCTCTGGTTGGGCCACTCAAGGTTGTCCTGAAGACATTCCTTTGATATCTTGACTGTGTGTTTAGGGTTGTTGTCCTGCTGATAAATGATCCATCGCCCCTGTCTAAGTTCAAGAGCACTCTGGAGCAGGCCTTCATCCAGGATGTCTCTGTACATTGCTGCATTAATTTTTCACTCTATCCTGAATGCTCTCCTAGTTCATACCACTGAAAAGCATCCCCACAGCATGATGCTGCCATGTGAAGAATGGTGGTATTGGCCTTGTGATGAGCGCTGCCCGGCGTTCACGCCAAAGAGTTTAATCTTTGTCTCATCAGACTAGAGAATTTTGTTTCTCATGGTCTGACAGTCTTTCGGGTGGATTTTGGCAAACTTATTTTTAACTGGGATGGCTTTTTTTCTGATCACTATACAATACAGGCCTGATTGGTTGATTGCTGCAGAGACAGTTGTCCTTCTGGAAGGTTCTTCTCTCTCCACAGAGGAACGCTGTAGCTCTGACAGAGTGGCCAATTGGTTCTTGGTCACCTCCCTGACTAGACTAAGATGATTGCACCAATGTACAGAGACATCCTGGATGAAAACCAACACTTCCCATCGAATAAACATTTTAGCGGCGCTACAAAGAGGAATGGGCAAAACTGCCCAAAGATAGGTGTGCCAAGCTTGTGGCATCATATTCAAAAAGCCTTGAGGCTGTAATTGCTGCCAAAGGTGCATCAACAAAGTATTGAGTAAAGGCAAATTTAAAAATAAAAAAATACTTTTTGCAATATCATTACTGGTATTGTGTTTGGTCCATGTACCTTCCGTTCATTCTATTTTTAATTCTTAAATGCAAATCAAAAAACACATTTTGGACCATTTTTTCTATTTTCATTTCTATAACAAAAGTTGGACTATTTAATGACACTTTTTTTTAAATGACAATAAGACGCCTGCTGAACAAAGATGTTACTGTTATGCTAAAAACATGCTAAACGCAAAAAAAAAAAACCTAAATTACGGCTTCAGGTTAAATTTGTCATCACACAGATAATCACACATTTTTGCATTTTGGATGAACATTTTTTTCTATTTTTGTGTTTAGCAACAGCACAAAATCCAATTTTATGGCAATATTTGAATGAAAATAAACCCTTTTTTGTTTGTTTTAAAATCTGCCATCTATAATAAAAATCAAAAAACGGACTCTAATTTTATTTTATTTTATTTTTTTCAGAATTGTAAATATAATTAACGGAAGGTACACGGACAGTGTTTTGAGGACAAAAACATACTTATTCATTTTGGAATAAGGCTGTAACTTATCAAAATGCAGAAAGAGTGAACCGCTGTAAATACTTTTAAGATGCACTGTATAGTTCTGTGTTCTTTCCAAATCTGATAAAAACCCTTATTAAACTACTGATATCGTTTATTGGCCCATCTTATGCAACTTTATTTCATTTTTGTACACGGTCCCTAAGCCAAAGATTGATTATTTGTGTAACAGGACCGAACGTAACAAGATGGAGTTGTTATCATAGAATTAGCAAATAAATGAATAATAGCATTAAAGCTGATAGCATGTTGACACGAAGAACATTACAGTGATTCAACAAAAAAGTTAAGGTAACAGAACTGTGGAAAGCAAGTGAGCAAACTTACTTTTAGTTCACATTTTTCAGAGGCGGTAATGTGTGAAGGTAAAAGTACTCAGTCAAAACCCAGGGACACGACTAAAGTGGAAATTTTAACTGTTTATTTCTGTCAACTTTTTTTTGTTAAAGTATATTTGCGACAAGGAGTAACACAATTATGTAAAATAAATTAAAGTATTGAGTATTAATTTAATGATATTGTTTTCATAAGCGCTAACGCAGACAAACTGTATATAGTGGCGCCTTGATCCTGAAGACCTAACAAAATTATGTGGCTACGTGGACATCATCGGCAGGTGAGCTGCTTCCTCGCCTCGAAGCTTGTGGAAGTTTATTCTAGATCAGTGGTTCTCAACCTTTTTTCAGTGATATACCCCCTGTGAACATTTTTTTAATTCAAGTACCCCCTAATCAGAGCAAAGCATTTTTGGTTGAAAAAAAGAGATAAAGAAGTAAAATACAGCACTATGTCTTCAGTTTCTGATTTATTAAATTGTATAACAGTGCAAAATATTGCTAATTTGTAGTGGTCTTTCTTGAACTATTTGGAAAAAAAAAAAGTAAAAATAACTAAAAACTTGTTGGAAAATAAACAAGTGATTCAATTTAAAAAAAAGATTTCTACACATAAAAGTAATCATCAACTTAAAGAGCCCTCTTTGGGGATTGTAATAGAGATCCATCTGGATTCATCAACTTAATTCTAAACTTCTCTTCACAAAAAAATAAATCTTTAACATCAATATTTATGGAACATGTCCACAAAAAAATTAGCTGCCAACACTGAACATTTTGTTGTATTTTTTTCACAGTTTATGAACTTACAATTGTAATTTGTTGAAGTATTATTCAATAAATGTATTTATAAAGGATTTTTGATTTGCTGCTATTTTTAAAATATTTAAAAAAAAATCTCACGTACATCTTAGCATACCTTCAGGTACCCCCAGGGGTACGTGTACCCCCATTTGAGAACCACTGTTCTAGATCATAAATCAGGCCTCTCACCTTCACAGAAGAAGGATGAGGAAATATTAAATGTTATTATGAAAGTGCTTGTTACTACATTACATATATACTTTAAGCATGATAAAAGGTGCTATGATGTTTTTCAAGGGCTTTGTAGGTGGAATAGAGCAACTCCCATCAGCTCCATTGTAAGGGGACTTTTGCTAACACTTATTTAGGACTTAGAATAGATCAAGAAAGAAAAAAAATATGTGTTCTTGTCTTGTGTAAGACAGGCAAAATTCTGAAAAAAGTCTGGTTCCTATTTAAAATAATTTTATTTTACAGATTTGTTGTGCATGTAGACATTTTATTGGCTGGGGTCTCAAATTGCACGGATACAGAGCATTGCCCCCTGCACAGTATATATTTGTATATTATGTGGAAAATACATCACACATAGTTGAATAAAGGTGTATTCTGTAGTTTGGCGTTGTCGTCTCCCTCCTTTCTCCATCCTCTGACCTTCTATTGTGAGTTGCTTGGAGACCGGCCGTCCAACTCTTTAAACGTCTCCCTCACGACGGTCCACCCCACTCCCCGGCCATACAACACACACACACACACACACACACACACACACACACACACACACACGCTGCACCCCCAAGCAGGCACCCCTGTATGCCTTACCCCTTCACGTCAAGCCTGCCTTTATTTCCCTCACATATCAAACACGCACCCAGTATTCATCCTGCAGTACAATGTTGGTGATGTCTGGGTAACAGGGTGCACACACACACACACACACACACACACACACACACCTTTATTCACAGCGTTTCATTGTCCCCACTTCTCCATTCATACACGTCTTTGGCCTTGGGATGGATACATCTTGCAGCATTGTGGTCGCCGACGCGTTTGTTTCTATTGATTAGTCTCTGCGTACGCATGTGTTTTTGTTCATTAACAATAAAATGTAGTATCGATCAAGTCCAGTGTGTTAAGTAGCGACGCATCACGCCGCTGCGATTGGACGTGACCCGGCGAATTCTGCTTCTGCACCTGTGTCACTGCCTGCCACGTGCTGATCCTCTTAACGAGGAGCCAATTTATCAGGTGGCGCCGAGGGGCCTTGGCGAGTCCTTTCAGAGCGCCACCGCCTTCCTCGCCGTCTCTATGAAGTCAAAGAACAGCTTACAGGCGAAGACGAGGCATCCTTGCCGACGAAGAAAGAGGCTAAAGATGATTTTGGCTAATTAAGGAGTGCACACATACAGCTAAAGACCGGCCGCTAATTAAGGGGCTACTCCCTAGCTCTCAAAGCAAAATGCATTTAGGAACGACGCCGACACGGGAGAAATGTTCATCAAACACTTTGCTTTAGCTCGCCGTCATTAAGCGGCAAGTGTCCAGTCACGTCCAAGGCGAGCGCCTGGGAACAAAAATGCGACCGCCGCTTCGTCCGCTTTCATCCATTCGCCGATGTTCAACATGACGGTGATTCATGAAAATTCAGTCATCAGGCAGACACACAAAAGAGCATACTAATTAGCGCTTTTGGCTGATTCAAAGTGACACAAAGACATTCTTGCTTATTAACAACAAGAGCTCCACAATTTGATGTATAAAATACACGATATACACAAACAATGCTCGTTTTTCCAGGTATTTTCCTCCCGTGATTTACCAAATTGCTGACTGACAAATGTTGTTACAATGTTGGATACGCAGGTTAAAAATCATAGTGTTCATGCATTTGGCCGTCAGCATGCACACAGTTTTGAAAGCCTTTGAACGCTGCGTTTTGCAGTCTTTTTAATAATTTTTTTAAGAAAGTAAATACAATAAATGGTAAATGGGTTGTACTTGTATAGCGCTTTTCTACCTTCAAGGTACTCAAAGCGCTTTGACACTACTTCCACATTTACCCATTCACACACTGATGGAGGGAGCTGCCATGCAAGGCGCCAACCAGCACCCATCAGGAGCAAGGGTGAAGTGTCTTGCTCAGGACACAATGGACGTGACGAGGTTGGTACTAGGTGGGGATTGAACCAGGGACCCTCGGGTTGCGCACGGCCACTCTTCCACTGCGCCACGCCGCATTACTGATTCTGATTCTGGTTCTGTTTTTTAATAGTGGCTACAGTGTAACATCACAGTGTGATGAACGTTCTTATCTGGAAATTTTTAGTATTTTCTGTCGGCCAGACATTGTTATTGCTGCTGCCTCCGGTGTCATTGTCATACCCTCCCGCCTGCTCTGATATCTATTAAATAAATACTGCCGTGTTTATTTTTCCACAACATTTTACAAGGAACTGTTTTGGCAAGATGGACCTAGACTAATCAAATGGATTAGCTGCCAAACTCCGACAGGAAAAGACTGCGCCCTAGTGACATTTCTGCTTGGTTTGAAGCACCACAGAAAAAGAAGATAACTGTCACATTTAACAATGTATATTTTGAAAAAAATACATTCTGATGGACATCACGGACGAACAGGGCTTAGTGCCTCTGCCTCACACTGCGAAGGTCCTGAGTTCAATCCCAGGCTCGGGATCTTTCTGTGTGGAGTTTGCATGTTCTCCCCGTGACTGCGTGGGTTCCCTCCGGGTACTCCGGCTTCCTCCCACCTCCGAAGACATGCACCTGGGGATAGGTTGATTGCCAACACTAAATCTGCCCTAGTGTGTGAATGTCAGTGTGAATATTGTCTGTCTATCTGTGTTGGCCCTGCGATGAGGTGGCGACTTGTCCAGGGTGTACACTGTCTTCTGCCCGAAACGCAGCTGAGATAGGCTCCAGTGTCCCCCAGCGACTCCAAAAGGGACATGTGGTAGAAAAATGGTTGGATGGACATTCTGATACTTTAAGAGAGGGCAGGCGTGAAGCGGTTCAACTGTTCAAGGTTGCCGGTCAGTGTATGTTTGGTCATTTCATTTTAATTTCATTAATAAAAATGGAAAAACAAAGAATTGGTTGTCTATTTGAATTTAATTCAAATCAAAGGCAATACCTACAACACCAGGGACTGGTTTAATGTTGGCATTACTTTCGCGGATGACCTTCCACGTGTGGCGGATAGCAAATAAGTGAATGAAAAATTAATACATGAAATAACTCACCATAACATTGAATTAGTGGGAGCCCCTGGCATTTTCCCTTTGCAAAAAAGCTCTCCATAGAGTTTTGCTTTTTACAAATTTTTTGGAGTTGTAGTTTTTTTGGGGGGCTTTAGTATCTGATGAGTTATAGGTGATACATCACATTCACGGACAACAGCATGGATGTATAATAAAGCTAGAAATACTTTCCATTAGTTCCAATAGGGGCTTCACGTTGGCAGAGGGGATAGTGCGTCTGCCTCACAATACGAAGTTCCTGCAGTCCTGGGTTCAAATCCAGGCTCGGGATCTTTCTGTGGGGAGTTTGCATGTTCTCCCCGTGAATGCGTGGGTTCCCTCCGGGTACTCCGGCTTCCTCCCACTTCCAAAGACATGCACCTGGGGATAGGTTGATTGGCAACACTAAATTGGCCCTAGTGTGTGAATGTGAGTGTGAATGTTGTCTGTCTATCTGTGTTTGCCCTGCGATGAGGTGGCGCCTTGTCCAGGGTGTACCCCGCCTTCCGCCCGATTGTAGCTGAGATAGGCGCCAGCGCCCCCCGCGACCCCGGAAGGGAATAAGCGGTAGAAAATGGATGGGATAGTTCCAATAGATTTCTGTGGATTTTTATTTCCATTCTAAAAGTTATAATTTCATAATTTGTGCAATATTTCATACATATATACACTAATGCTAGCTTTTTTTGGTCCAAATAAATACAGTACATATGTTATTGGTTACTACTTGTGTAATAGGACTATGTGTAATCATACCAACACTTTAACTTACGAAGCCAAATGATACAAGTATTTTCTTTGTTTTACCACAATTATTATATACTCCAACTTACCATTTCTCCAGCACTTTAACTTCTATGATCACTTTGATGACCCTGATTTTGGGTCATCAACCTGCCGCGGACTGTAGATTGAACCTAACTTTTGGCTACCTTTTGGCACCTTTACATTGTTTGTTTATTAATGTGCATTGTTCCATGTAACAAAGATTTAACAAATATAGCAAATGGCGACTTTCTATCAGGAGTTTAACAATGCATATATGAACAAGCTTATTAGTGTGTCTGGTGGGACTGGCAAAAGTTAAGTAGGAGAAAATGCGGGCCAATTACAAACGTAAATGATCTATTGTCTCTGTGCGGCCCGGCAGCAAATGCGTCACGGACCGGTGGTTGGGGACAACTGTCTTAGATGATATCAATGGATTGGTGTTGGAATTTTTGAAAACGCTTAAAAGAAAGTTTACGTAGTAACAGTTTCAATTGAGAATGGCTATTTCGGAATTCCTGGAATTTCGGGAAAACCTGGAATATGTATGAAAAAAAAATAGGAGCACTTGTTGTCCCAACTAAGAGGATTGTTGAATTGGTGTAATGGTCAAAAATGTTTAAAAAATGTGGACTACAATAAACAGTTCCAGGAAGAGGTAAAAATAGAGTTTTGAAAAACTGGGAATTCTGGAAATTCCTGGAATTTTTGGATCTTGGAAAATGGCAGTTTGATTGTCCAAGGTGAAAATTGGCCCATTAATTTTCAATGGTCAAAATGTCCGGAAATTTTGGGTTATCGGGGAATTTTTATTTTTATTTTTGGTGAGAGTTCGAGATTCCCAGTCAAGTGGAACATTTTGATACTCGAACAGTTCCGAACGTATGACAACTCTGGGCTTTGGAGCGTGGCAAATTTTTGCAGCGGTATAATAATAATAAATAGATGATTTTTTTGTGTAGAATGTTGCATGTGCGAATGCTTAGGCATAACATTCAACTTGATGTGCTTTGAGGTTAGTTGTATTGATGAAAATAGTGCTCCCTTCTCCTATCCAAACTTTAGCCTCCACATAAAACAAAAGTGAAGCGACATGAGAGCATCATTCTCATAATCTTGCCTTACAGTCACGTGTGCTGAGATGATCTTAGCTTGATTGTTATGATCTATTGAGTATTTAATGAATACGTGGAGTGTGTATGCTACTATGTGTTTGCATGTAAAACTATGTGCAGGAATTAATATATGTAAATACCGTAAAGAGTGTTGTAGTGCATGTTGAATGGTGGTGTCCAAAAACAAGAGGGAAGAGGCAAGGAAGTCCAAGGTCCAAGCGGGGTCGTGGGGCAAGAGAGAGGCGTCCAAAAGTCAAGGCAGAATGTCGGTGGATCAAAAGAAGGCAATCTGGGTCCAGGGAAATGACAGCAGAAGTTGAAACACGGGACTGTGGAAAAATGAGACGAAGTGGATCAGGACGAGACACGAGGAAGACAAGCAAACAAGAGAGCGCAGGTGGGAAGTCAGAGACGTGAAGCTTACTGTGAACAGATCTACATTCCGACGAGGAGTAGTCAGCGGCGAGGCTCTTTATCCTGTCGTCTGTAATCACTCCCAGGTGTGTTGATTGAAGATTGCCTCCGGCTGCGGAGGCGTGTGGGCGCGAAAGGTGCGAATCTGGTAACAGCGCGTGTGGGGGCGTGTCTGGATGCGCTAACAGTAGAGCAGCTGAGTGCTCCCGCAGAAGAGGGAGAAACAGACTGCATGTGTGCCATAACATTGATGACACGATGTCCACTGTGTTCACACAGATAAACATCAATGGCATGAACCCATCCACAAACAAGCCGTAATAGCTTTTTAGATTGTTATAATTTTATTAGTATTTCAAAGTGTAAAATGGGCTGGGTTAAACAATTAAGTAGTTCACAAAGTCCGGATATGAGACATCAGGGAAGATTTCGTGGTCACTGCTCGACTCAGACTTGTTCGTCTTGTACGGATCCTTGCATCCAATTATGGCTGTTTGCTCCTTATAACAATGAAGGGACTTGTCATATAATGACTCACAGTATTACTCCATTGTATCACAGCTGGTGCAATGTTATTTTAAACTAAATAGTTCTGAAATATTACTATAGCGGGGGCATGGCCTGCGGGCCTGCAGCGGAACGGGGTGTGCCAGGACAGGCCTCGAAGTCAGCGACAGGTGCGTAGATGGCCCAGGTGGGCCTTATTATCTAATCACTTGTCACTCTGTATAAGCAGCAGCCGGGAGGAGAGGTTGTGGGAGCTGGAGGGGAGCTGAAGTGAGGGCGAGAGCGAGTCTGCCAGAGAGACACAAGAGAATTGCTGAAAAGCAACCTGTGAACATTGGCACAATAAAACTGTATTGTAACCATGAAACGGGCTCTCATGTTGGTGATTGGTGGTCCAAAGAACCCCCTGGGGGGAAACCGCCACAATTAGGCACCCAACATGGCCGGAAGAGACCGACCCACTGATGGCTCTTGTGAAAGTGCTCGCGGCGGTGACAGCAGCCAGCCAACAGCAGATGGAGGCGGTCCGCCAGCAAGTGGCACAGCAGGGCCAAATCCTGCAAGCACTGGCGGACCGGGTGGAGGCGGCATGGTCAACAGCAGCGGCCGTCGCCTTACAGCGCATGGGGGAGGAGGAGGACCCCCATGCATTTTTGGACATTTTTATGGCCACGGTGGAGGCTTGCGCATGGCCGAAAGAGGAATGGGGAGTGCGTCTCCGGCCGCTGCTAGCAGGGAAGGCGCACAGAGCAGCGCTCAGCCTACCTGCGGCCTCCCAAGTACACTTTACGGACCTGAGGAAGGCGGTGCTGGATTGGATTGGGTGCACCGCCAAGGACCATCGAGGCCGGTTCCGGACGATGCGCCCTGGGGACGGAAGCCTGTTCGTGCTGGGTCAACGGCTCCGAGAGGCGGCGACGCGCTGGCTGCAGCCGAAGGAGGGAGATGACCAAGTGAAGGAACTGATGGTCTTGGAGCAGTTCTTGGAGGCCATCCCTGCGAGGACAGCGACCTGTGTCTGGTATCACCGGCCCTGAGACCTAACAGCAGCGGTGACCCTGGCCGAGGACCACCTGGCGGTGCACCGTGAGACGCGACCTGCACCAACACCACGCGGACCGAGTGCGCAGTGGAAGGAGGAGGTATCGCCGGTCCTATGGCGCTGTGCTCTTGACTCTCCCTGCGTTCTGCGTCCACAAAACCTGCACCCAGCACGGGCACCGCGCAGAGTGAGAGAGCAGAGGGAGGAGGAGAACTTGTGTATGGGTGCTCACTCGCAGGTCCCGGCTGCTGCACATACAGTACTTCCTGCGCATACGGTCCCTCAAACGCCTGGGCAGGCGTGCTAGAGGCGTCGGCGGCCCGGTCACGTGCGTCAGGGACCTCCGCGGGTGAAAGTGAGGCAGGTGATCTAGGTGGCCAGCCTTCCTGTGCCCTCCCTCGGCCCGTGTGAGACGTACTGTACAAGGGGGTACATACCCGGCGATGGTGGATTCTGGCTGAGAGCAGTCCATGATCCACCAAAACCTGGTTCGATCCAGGGCTTTGAGGCAGGCAGCACGGGTGAGAATTAGATGTGTTCATGGGGATGTGCACAAATACCCTGTGGTACCGGTGGAAATTCAATACGGCGAGCAAAAGCATAGGGTCAAGGTTGCTGTAAGTGCACACCTTACGCACCCCATAATTTGGGGTAGGAATTGGCCGGGGTTTATCCATTTAGTGACACAATATGTGCGGGCGCGTTCACGGCCCATAGGAAAGGGGAATATCCACCTGGTTCTCAGCGGCGACGCGGGTTCATCTTACACTGCCTAGGGGGAACCGGCGGGGGGGTTGCAGGAAGCCCCCTGGCCTCCCACTGGCAATCTACGGTGGATTTACCCCTCGAGCAGTCCCGAGATGACACTCTGCAAGTGGCCTGGGACCAGGTGGTTTTCGCGGATGGTCAGCTGGTGCGCCCGGGACCAGCGCGAGTATGCCCTTATTTTGCAATCATTTGGGATAGATTATACCAAGTGAGCCGTGACACTCAGACAGGAGAAAAAAATCACCCAGTTGTTGGTGCCGAAACGCCGTCGGGAAATTATTTTCCAGGCGGCACATGTCAACCCCATGGTTGGCCACATGGGGATTGATAAGACACTCAATCGGGTAATGGTCCGATTCTATTGCTGAGACGTGCAACGCTGGTGTGCTGCCTGCCCGGACTGCCAGCTGGTCAATTCGGCGGCAACCCCCAAGGACCCCTTGCGCCCATTATCACATATGGAGGTCCCATTCGAAAGGATTGGTATGGACCTCATCGGACCATTCCACCTGAGCACACGGGAAAATAGTTTTGCGCTAGTCTTAGTGGATTACGCAACTCGTTATCCCGAAGCAGTGCCGCTACGCTCCATCTCTGCAAAGAGTGTAGCGCAAGCGCTGTTTCAGGTCATCTCCCGAGTCGGAATCCCGAAAGATTCTGACTGACCAGGGCACGTCCTTTATATCACGCATGATAAAGGAACTATACGGATTATTGGGATTTAAGGCGATCTGAACCAGTGTATACCACCCGCAAACCGGCGGGCTTGTGGAGCGGCTGAATAAGACGCTGAAAACCATGATCCGTAAGGTTACACACGAGGACGAACAAAATTGTGGAGGTTGCCCCCCAGGGGGTTCATTGGACCACCAATCACCGACATGAGAGCCCGGTTCAGGGTTATAATACAGTTTTATTGTGCCCATGGTTGCAGGTTGCTTTTCAGCAATTCTCTTGTGTCTCTCTGGCAGACTCGCTCTCGCCCTCACGTCAGCTCGCTTCCAGCTCCCACCACCTCTCTTCCCGGCTGCAGCTTATACAGAGCGACAGGGGATTGGATAATAAGGCCCACCTGGGCCATCGACGCACCTGTTGCTGACTTCAAGGCCGGTAGTGGCCTACCCTGTTCTGCTGCAGCCATGCAGGCCACACACCCATCCACAATTACATGAAGCGCTATCGTGAACAATGACGCTTTCCCTTTAAACTGGATTACGGCATGCACTTCCAGGAAAATCCGAATCACTCTATACTTTAGTATAAGTGGTGTGCCGTCAGGTCCAGCAAGGATTTCTCTGCTGTCCTAACATAACCAGAAATCATGATCATATTTAAAGATACAATTATTTTTTCATTTACTTTCCCTAAATATGTAAAATTATTCATATTATCTTCATGTCATATTATGCTCCTTCCAGTGCTGTTGTTTTTAGTTTTAGTTTGTATCCAATCAGAATTCAGCTAGCTTATGTTGCCATGCTGTACCAAATCTGCCAGAGGCCTTCAGAATCAACAATGCGGGCGTCCGTGCATTGTAAGTGATCGGGGACATACAAGTGATAGACAGTTCCGATAGCCAATCAATTACAAGTTGTTGTCAGTAAGGCCTTCTGGCTGGCCTAAAGTTGAACGTGACGTTTACGCGTCATGTGACTGGATAGTCATCGGGACCGTTAGTGGAGTAATTTGAAGACACATAGAGTTGCGAAACAGTTGTGATAGCCAATCAGATCACAAGTTGTTGACAGTAGCCTATCTAAGTTGCCTGATGTTAACGAGACCGTGATTGAATACTCATTTGTCATTCCGAAGTGAGTATTGACGGAGATAGATATCTATATAAGTCCATATTTTAAAGTTATTTATTTTGTTCCGGATTGGTATTTGAAATATCTAGTGTTCTATCAGGTACTCTGTTTATCTTTTCCCTATCTCCTGACCGCTGGTACACTGTAGACGACTTTGTGCTCGGAATGGAGGATGGCTCCAGCTGAGCAAGACAACAGATAAGGGTATTCGCTCTGTAGGGGGAGGGGAGGGCGAGTGGGGTAGTGTAAAAGGCGACACTTCCGTAGAATTAGCAGATCAACTAGGGCGATGCGATTTGAATGTGTTGTGCATAGATTTGGTCATCCGACCTCGAGGTATGTCTTTACAAGCTTTAAAATCTCACTAAAACACTATTAAAACAATAAGCAGATAAGGGATCTTCCAGAATTATCCTGGATATTGTGCCTAATTACATCTGAAACGCTTACACTGCAGCCGCCCAGAGCCATCGCTTTATTATTTCATTTTTTTATTTTCTTTGTGGTCCTTCACTTTCAATATCCTAATTCACGAATCTAATTCACGAATTAATGGGTCCGAATTGCTCTTACTGCTGGTGGCTCCCATTATAAACAATGTGAATATGTTTGGAGCACTGCAATTTGTGACGTAACGCGCACATTCTTCTGGTAAAGGCAGGGCTTTTTTATTAGCGACCAAAAGTTGCGCACTTTATTGTCAATGTTCTCTAATAAATCCTTTCTGCAAAAATATGGCAATATCGCGAAATTATCAAGTATGACACATAGAATGGACCTGCTATTCCCGTTTAAATAAGAAAATCTCATTTCAGTAGGCCTTTAATATACAAAAAGTAAAAGAACACTGGTACAGAAGGCAAAATAAAGTGCATGCCTACGCACGGTAAGCTAATGCTAAACGTAGCAAGGAAGTCCTAAAGTCCAAAAGTGACGTGCCAAATGCACGAGAAACTAAGGCGTAACTTAGCACAAGTAAATATAAAGCGGAGAAGCCAACGTGAGAGTTGCATGAAGCAAACAACGAACCAAGAACAAACTGAGGTCGAAGGCAGGCTTAAATACTAAAGTAACAATCAAAACACAGAGGCGTGACAAAAGCAGAGCAGGTGGAACAAATAAGAAACCATGGTAACCGAACAAACAAGGAAATGCAAAAACTAGGGATCGGAAGAGTCCAAAAATAATCAGAAAACACACAAGAAGGACCCAAGAACAAAAATGATCCGGGAGGCGGATTCAGACACCAACCTTTGTACTCGATGTTATACAACTTCTCTTACTTGTTTTCAGCATAACTATTGGTGTCGCTACAATAAGTGAAAAGTTTGATGTTGATCCCCGTTTCGTTACCTAATTTACTCTGATTTTGGAAGACGGAAGGCAGGATATTACACCCAGCAGTATTCCCTGACAGACTGGTACTTAGGCTTGTTCTAAAGTGCTTGTGCCTCAGTCCTTCCTTCCCGACGACAGTGACTGACAAGTGTCTTAGAACAGTGGTCCCCAACCTTTTTGTATCCGCGGACCGGTCAACGCTTAACAATTTGTCCCGCGGCCTGGGGGGAGATAATCCTTTTTTTTTGTTTGTTTGTTTTTTTCTTTGTCATGAAAAAGTGACGTTTTTGTCATGAAAAAGGGAGGTTTTTGTGGTTGGTGCACTAATTGTAAGTGTATATTGTGTTTTTTAACTAACGATAGGAAGGTTCTCGAAACCTGCACAGGATTCACACCACAATTTAACTATGTTTTTGATAATCTGTTGCAGCCCTTTGAGACACTAGTGATTTAGGGCTATATAAGTAAACATTGATTGATTGATTGATTTTTTATGTTGATTTAATAAAAATAAAAAAATTTGATTTTTTTATTTTAATTTTTTTTAATTTTTTTAATTTTTTAAATAGAAATTAATACAAAATTCTTCTGCGGCCCGGTGGTTGGGGACCACTGTCTTAGAACATACGGCGGACTTGAAATAGACTGGATCAAGGGGGACAGCAAGACTTACTTTTTTGACCTGTGCAGTAAGATTGATTGTGAGGGACATAATAGCTATTACCCCGGTAGTAACCTCTATCTTTGTTACGACGCAACCCTGAGCTATTGGTGTCGGAAGCAGAATACATACTCTTGGGGGTGGTGCCCCTCGTGGAAGCAAATAACCTACTACACAGGGCATTGGAATCCCACTAGCCCCTATTATTACATCAAAACTATTCGGGAAGAGATGACCTTCAGGAGGAATTTTGATCGTTCCCAAAACCCCATTGCCCTTACAATTGCCATCGTGGCTGTCATGCCCTATTGGCCCAGTCCCTTCTATGTTATTTTGGGGGTTGACCCGACTGGTACAGACTCTAAATGGATTATTAAAATTAATGTCCTTGAGAGGGCGTTATCTACCTCTGCCCCCTCTGTAGCACCTAAAGTGCCACTCCACCTCGGTGACGTTTCAAAGGCTCTCACATCTGTACATACTAATGTCATCACCACTGAAAACCTGGTAGCTTTGACCCTAGGAGCGGGCGCCGGCAACCTGTGGCTCAGGTGGATGACAAGCATGGCCAAGAGCCAAAACATGGGTGATTGTGTTGCTTTTTTCGTTGGATGTCCCTTTCCCCACACTTACCCCGCCCCTTTTAAGTTAACTGACACAAATGGCTCAAAGTGCCTTATCTCCTTGTTTTCTGAACCCACGCCGCCAGGTTGCGATTTGCTGGCTAGTGTGTACCCTCCTGTTGACAATTCCACCCGACTTCTTCCTTTTGTGGCCCAAAAGATGAATTACACGTGTTTTCAATTCACAGGACCCTCTTTGTCCCCCAACAAATTGGGTGACATTGACCCTTCCTGGTGCACCACACTGATAGAGGGCTCAAAAATAGGCCCTTGGGCACGGGCTGTCTTATTCTGGTATTGTGGGGAGCACAGATTGTACATTAGAATACCGATGTCAGCCGTTGGGCTTTATGCTATGGTTAGACTGGTGACCCTACTCACCCTATTGGGTACCAAATTAACACCCCTTGGAACTCCTGTTTCAGCGGCCTCTTTAACTTCCCGCCAACGCCGTCATGTTCTATCTAGGAGGAGTGCAAGGGGCTCCTTTGATTTGATGAAAAACCCTGATGATATTTACCTTGATGCAATAGGGCAACCAAGGGGGGTACCCGGACAACATAAATTGTGGTGTGAATCCTGTGCAGGTTTCGAGAACCTTACTATCGTTGGTGCTATTTTCCCTGAGTCTGCTACTAAAAATTTAGAACGCATTAACTATGTTTTTGATAATCTGTTGAGACTGACCAACCTGACCTGTGACGCTGTTGAGGGACCTGCTGAACAACTCGCCCCGACCTCCCTCATGGCCCTCCAGAACCGCTTAGCCCTTGACCGCATCCTAGCCAAGGAAGAAGGTGTTTGTGCAATGTTTGGTGACCAATGCTGTACCTTCATTCCTAACAACACCGCCCCCGATGGCTCGGTCCAGAGGGCCTTAGAGGGCCTCCAAGCCCTGTTTAAGGAACTTACTGAAGTTTCCGGTGTCTCTGATCCCTTCAAAGATTGGCTTCAAGGCACCTTTGGCAGGTGGACTGACCTAAATAAGTCTGTCCTGGTCTCCTTTGCAGTTTTCTTGGCCACCATAGCCTCATGAGGTTGCTTTATCACACCTCGTGCTAGGTCTCTATGCACCCGCATCATTGTTAGAGCCGTAGAAGGTCAACCCCACCCTGTTTCTGGGTTTGCTATGTCTCTGAAGGGGGTCAAGCAAAGTGATGACTTTCGAGAATAGCTAGTTTCCCTCGCTGACCATGACGACTTTGACGTGGACTCCCTCCATCCATCTCCCATGTAACTATGCTTTTATTTTAGTGCGAGCTTGCTAAAACTTTAATATGGGGCAGGTGCTTTAGAAGTTTTGTAATTGTGTTAGAGATCTTTTGTAGAAGATCTGAAGGGGGCTAAACGGAGATAGATATCTACATAAATCGTAATTTTAAAGTTATTTATTTTGTTCCGGAGTGATATTTGAAATAGCCAGTGTTCTATCTGGTACTCTGTTTATCTTTTCCCTATCTCCTGACTGCTGGTACACTGTAGACGATCTTGTGCTCGGAATGCAGGATGGCTTCAGCTGAGCAAGACAATAGATAAGGGTATTCGCTCTGTAGGGGGAGGGGAGGGCGAGTGGGGTAGTGTAAAAGGCGAGACTTCCGTAGGATTAGCAGATCAACTAGGGCAATGCAATTTGAATGTGTTGTGCATAGATTTGGTCTCCCAAAGTTTTGGAATAAAAGGTCAAAATAAGATACTCTGTCTGGGATTAATTCAAAACCAGCTTATGTGTCATCAAAAGAACATGGGGAGTGACCAGCAGAAAATCTGGTCCAAACGCAACAGTATCCATTCACAAATTTCCATTTAGCAGGAAGCGGGAAGTGTTGCGTCATAGCCATACTGGGATAGCAGAGAGGGAGAACAAAACGTTGATCAGGTGGCAGATATATATTTGCAAGGCCCTTTAAACAGAAACTACATCGTGTGAGACGATGTAGGCCAACCCTGAAAGCTAGCTCAGCTGTTATGGCGATGAAACATGGAAATGCTCGCCAACAACGAGGAGTATCACTGGCTTATACAGCTAGTGAGTTCAATTATTTTCTTTTTTTACTTTTAATATGTTTTTTGCAGTTTTAATTATGATTGTAATATGTTTTAATTGTTGATGCATTTTAATTGTTTTTTAAAGGCGCCAGAAAATAACCCGTAGGGCGTAAATGTGTTGCTGTATAGCAGGGGTTGGGAACCTTTTTGGCTGAGAGAACCATGAAAGCCAAATATTTTAATATGTATTTCCATGAGTGCCAGAAAATATTTTTAACACTGAATATAACTAAATGCGTGCATCTGCCTCACAATACGAAGTTCCTGTAGTCCTGGGTTCAAATCCAGGCTCGGGAGCTTTCTGTGTGGAGTTTGCATGTTCTCCCCGTGAATGCGTGGGTTCCCTCCGGGTACTCCGGCTTCCTCCCACCTCCAAAGACATGCACCTGGGGATAGGTTGATTGGCAACACTAAATTGGCCCTAGTGTGTGAATGTGAGTATGAATGTTGTCTGTCTATCTGTGTTGGCCCTGCGATGAGGTGGCGACTTGTCCAGGGTGTACCCTGCCTTCCGCCCGATTGTAGCTGAGATAGGCGCCAGCGCCCCCCGCGACCCCGAAAGGGAATAAGCGGTAGAAAATGGATGGATGGATGGAAGTCTCTTATTCTGTTTTATAACATTGTTGTACTGAAGCTATTCAATAATAAATAAAATGCTTCTAACCATTAATCCGACTTCTTGAACAGGTGGGGTAGAAAACGGATGAATGGATTAAATGCATGAGAATGTTTTATATTTTCAACGTTATTTTTAACACTGTGATTACCAGAGGAATTATTCATTACTTATATTAAGCAATGTCAGCTAAGATTTATCTGAGAGCCAGATGCAGTCATCAAAAGAGCCACGTCTGGTTCAAGAGCCATAGGTTCCCTACCCCTGCTGTATAGTATTTCTCCAGCAATGGTCATGTGGTGACATCAACGATGGTATTTTGAGAGGTAATTTTTGAAGTCGGACATCACTGAAGGCATTGGTGGGAAATGCACGGCCCGCCACTGTATAGTACAATATTTTTTCTTACAGACCAGTTTGGGGCCCTGTTTTTAACTCACTACTTTCGGTTTCGGTGTCAAAATATAAAAAAAACTCAATTTCGGTCTGTTTTTCTATATTTTTTCATGTGTGTACAAATTTCTGTGGATGTTTGTCCTCGTTGTGTCATTTCCAAAATAATTTATTTGGGCTCCAAAGACATTTTAGCATGACAGGCAAACACGTACTGTAGTAATTATCCTTGCTTTTACGTTGGAAATAAAATATTTCTGTGTCTGCAAATGATAACATATCTGTTTTGGTTTGTTGCTCTATTCCTGTTTAATCTTCTATTTTTTTCTCCCATACCCCCCCACTTGTTTACCTGTATCTCACCTTTTTTGTAAGGGCCGCTGTAAGCCGGCAGACCCGTCAGCAATCCTGTTCTGTCTCCCTGTAATGTTTGTCTGATCTTAAATGGGATTGTGCTGAAAATTTAAATTTTCCTAAAGGAACTCTCCTGAAGGAATAAATAAAGTACTATCTAATCTAATCTAATCTAATCTAATGGGGATACAAATGTGTGTTTTATGAAACATCCATCCATCCATTTTCTACCGCTTATTCCCTTTTGGGGTCGCGGGGGGCGCTGGCGCCTATCTCAGCTACAATCGGGCGGAAGGCGGGGTACACCCTGGACAAGCCGCCACCTCATCGCAGTGTTATATGAAACATAAAATGAAAATCAAACCATTTTAGATGTATGCTCCTCAACACCAATTTTCTTTTTTGTATTTTAAAATGAAATTCAGGGCAGCACGGTTGAAGGTCCTGGGATAGGCTCCACCAACCCCGAAAGGGAATAAGCGGCAGAAAATGGATGGATGGATATACTGACGGTTACCCCTCCCTATACACGGATCACACCCTGTGCATAGGGCCTTGTAAATCGTGGGGGGGTGGGCAGCACCGTTTGGCGCGAAGATGTAAAATGTCAATTAAAGATTGACAGGGGGCTAATTTGCTTGAAATTTTATCACAACTGTTTTCCTAGATGTTTAATTGGCTAAAACTGCCTTACCGTTTGACAAGAGTCCTTATTTGTCCCTGAGTCTTAATTCCTTATCTTTGCAAGACATTTGCATCATGCTTCCAACTTAAGGAAACACTTTAGGCAGACCCTTTCTTTTCCCTTAAAGGAAACATTGGGCTGCATTTAAACTTGACCAACGGATTAGATTTCATTTTTTTCAAAATGACAAACATCTTGTCGAAAATGTATTTCATTTCACTCCCTTGATGTGTCCTATTAATTAAGACCATGCAACGTAACAGGAAGTTCATTTAGACATATAAATAGAAAATAAGTTAAACACGTGACATTTCAGTGATCTTGCACTCTCAGGATTGCAGATGCTTCGCTGCATAGCGTCTGTGTTTGTCCAGCTTGCTAATTGAGGATGCCTGACGTGCCTCTTGCCATGTTTGTTTGCATTCTGCAGCCCACGAGGTGGGCGCGTTGAGAAAATATTCATTAACGGAGCTAATTACTCATTTCAGTGTCGAGAGAGCATTTAATTACCGCCTGTCCTGGCTAAGCCTCAACTATGTCACAGCAGTGACAAAATGGATAAGTGATCAAATATACAGTATATTAATGTAATTTAGGGGCCTGTAAAAGATACTGTATTTGACACAATTAACATTTATATAGTAGTGTACTCGGTGTGTACTAGTGTGTATGTGTGTGTGTGTGTGTGTGTGTGTGTGTGTGTGTTTACCTCTTCTTTAAGTAGAGTCAGCCTGTAAAGGTGAGAAGACAGCTGGAGCTGTCAGCAGCACCCAAAGGAAGACTTAATGGATATAAAGGGGGCCTAAAAGACAGAAACTCTGCTGGAGGTGAACAAGCTATCTTTGTTCGTCATAGACATGCCTGAGTTACATTAATGAACTTTACATGAACAAAATTCAAGTCTGAAGAAGCAAACACAGTTATGAAAAATGATTGAAAGAATACAATATAATAAAAGGTATAAGAAAAACTAATACAGTATAGCTTGTAAGCAATAAAAGAAAAGAAAATAAGAATAAAAGGTTTTCGGAAATACAATTTAAAATAAATAAATCCCGATTTTTATTTACTTAGTTTCTAAATTAATGTATCTTTTTCTATATTTAATTTTTTTAATATATATATATATATATACACATTTTTAAGAGTCAGTATTAGAAATAGAAAACATTATTTATATTATTTTTAATATTAATGATACTGTTGCTTATATAATTTTTTTAACAACATTTAAAGAATGCATTTTTTACGTCGTTTTTTTAGGCTAAAAAAAAAAAAAAAGATCAAACCAGACCAATTTAAAAGATTTCCACAAATTTGGTAGTTGAAGCCTTATTTAAATTATTTTCTATGAAAAATTAAGACAACATTTTTTATTGGAGTGTAATGCATGGATCGTGATGAAAATGTGCAAATGTAGGTGTAATGTTTACACTGTCAATAATATTTAGTCAGTTAAATGAGTTTAATGGCTGAATTTTAGTGTTGCAGGCCTTCGCAGAGCGTTACTTTTTTGCACGTTAACCCTGCATTCTGGCAGCGGGTTTATTTCCTGTGACGGACTAAAGCGCGATTCCCACCAACATGCAGACCCTGAACCTTTCTACTGGAAGGCCATGGTCTTTCACATGTGAAAAAGGAAAATAAGTGGATATTCAGACTGCCTTTGAAAAACTGTCCTTGCTAAAGCTGCCTGTCATAATAATGCCTTTGAGTCCAGGCAGAACTAAGTGCTTATCAAAGTTGGCAATTGACTTTGCCTTTTCTGACACCACCAACTTACCAAGTGAAAAGTTGACTCTTTGTGAGCGCTGCCGGCGTTTGTATTGCCTCTCTGAATGGCCTGTTTTCATTATAACATGAATGGCAGCAGAGGTGGTTGAAACCATCTTTTAATCAGCGCAGCAAAAAGAGACCAGTTGAATTTTTTTGTTCTTGTTTGAGCTCTTTTCTTCTTTACCCTAACTACTATGGACCTCTTTCATCTATTTTGATGAGGGTAAGGACAGTGTTTTCTGTTCTCTACATTCCAAAGCAATTCCCCATTTCAAACAGGAAATCATGTAAACAGAAATAATCTTTTCCAGGGTAAAAGTGTGGTCATCATAATAATGTAAATATTAATAATCAGTTCCGGGGTCATTTTAGCACTATTATTTGTCATACAAGTTTTTCATCCATCCATCCATTTTCTACCGCTTATTCCCTTTTGGGGTCGCGGGGGGCGCTGGCGCCTATCTCAGCTACAATCGGGCGGAAGGCGGGGTACACCCTGGACAAGTCGCCACCTCATCGCAGGGCCGACACAGATAGACAGACAACATTCACACTCACATTCACACACTAGGGCCAATTTAGTGTTGCCAATCAACCTATCCCCAGGTGCATGTCTTTGGAAGTGGGAGGAAGCCGGGGTACCCGGAGGGAACCCACGCATCCACGGGGAGAACATGCAAACTCCACACAGGAAGATCCCGAGCCTGGATCTGAACCCAGGACTGCAGGAACTTCGTATTGTGAGGCAGACGCACTAACCCCTCTGCCACCGTGAAGCCCGTCATACAAGTTTTGTGCCATGCCGACCTTTATAATAACACTGTTTAACTTCTTTAAAAACATACAAGTTTTTAAAGAAGTTAAACAGTGTTATTATAAAGGTCGGCATGGCACAGTTGGGAGAGTGGCCGTGCCAGCAACCTGAGGGCTCCTGGTTCAATCCCCACCCCACCTTCTACCAACTCGTCATGTCCGTTGTGTCCTTGACCAAGACACTTCACTCTTGCTCCTGATGGGTCGTGGTTAGGGCCTTGCATGGCACCTCTTGCCATCAGTGTGTAAATGAATGAATGTTGAAATAGTGTCAAAGCGCTTTAAGTACCTTGAAGGTCGAAAATCGCCATACAAGTACAACCCATAATTTAATTTTAGCTGTAATTCTTTGACACTCGCTGAACTAAGATATGACATACAGTACATGTTTTATGTACATTTTTGGTATCATGTGGTCACATTGTTACAACCTTTTAAACAATATTTAAACAGTTACAGTTGAAATGAGTTACATTGTCTACTCCAAAGTTTCCTGCCTGTGCAGAATGAAGATTTTTTTGGAATATGTTTATTCAATAATGAACAATCTGCTGTACGGATTGCAAATTAGCCAGAATATAGCATAGTTGCATTTTATTTGCATTTGATGGCAAGAGCTTTATTCGTACCAGCAACCCTTTAAAAAGGAACTGCACTTTTTGGGAATTTTGCCTATTGTTCACAATCATTATGAGAGACAAGAACACCCATCCATCCATCCATCCATCCATCCATTTTCTACCGCTTATTCCCTTTCGGGGTCGCGGGGGGCGCTGGCGCCTATCTCAGCTACAATCGGGCGGAAGGCAGGGTACACCCTGGACAAGTCGCCACCTCATCGCAGAGCCAACACAGATAGACAGACAACATTCACACTCACATTCACACACTAGGGCCAATTTAGTGTTGCCAATCAACCTATCCCCAGGTGCATGTCTTTGGAAGTGGGAGGAAGCCGGAGTACCCGGAGGGAACCCACGCATTCACGGGGAGAACATGCAAACTCCACACAGAAAGATCCCGAGCCTGGATTTGAACCCAGGACTGCAGGAACTTCGTATTGTGAGGCAGACGCACTAACCCCTCTCCCACCGTGAAGCCCAGACAAGAACACATGTATTATTTTTTTTTTTTTCAATTTTGAAGATGATAAAAAAAACACATGAAAGATGCAGCTAATGGAAGTCACCGTTATAGCCTTCAAAGCCCTTTAAAACAACTTCAAAACCCTCCATCAATATTTTGTATACACACTGCAAGTATATATATAATGTAGTTACAGACACGTTCACAAGAATGTTTAATATGTTAAATATTTATTTTGATATTTATTTTAATAATTTCTGGGACTGATTTCTTCTGTGCATTAATTTCTGTTTCCATAACAGCGCAGGTCTGACTTCTAGCAAGAATGTGTGTTCCTACAATCCGGATTCAAACACAAGTGTGTTTTCTAATCATGGCAAACTTGGTAACAGACAACAAAGATGACTTTTTTTGGACAAATGAAGTTTCACAACCTTATATTTAAGAATATGAATATACCTGCTGTGTGGAGAGACGCAGCCGACGGGCCGACAGCGGGCTGAGAAGAGCAGCGATCCTGGCCGAGATGAGGGCCAGGAAGCGGGGCATGCGGCGGACAGAGGAGGCGTGACGCACTCGGAGCCGCACGGGAGCAGCAATTAGCGCAAGGTGCGTTCACCACACAGCTGCGCTCAATCACATCATCTACTCCTGCAGCATAAAAAGGGGGAAGGAGGAACATTCAGGGGAAAGTAGTAGAAGGAACCCACTGGAGAAGACTGACCACGAGCAACGAACAACGATCAGACCTGAGAGACGATGCGCCCCCGCCACAGACGCAAACCCCGGACACCGCAAGGTGCACCGAGGACAGAAGCCGGAAACGCCTGCGCACTGCAAAGTGCCGCGACAAAAAGGCAAGAGAATGACATGATGTTAGAAACAATAAATCAGAGTCAAACCTGTTATGATGCGTCATGTGTTGGATGGCACCACAACCCACACCAGGACGGCAGGAAGTTCGTCACATGCTGCTTTTAGAAGCCAGCACATTGGAAGCCGGGAGAGTGTTGTGAAAGCGATTACACAACATGATGCTGGACTGAAAAGCAGATCGTACATGCTGTAGAAGGCGACAAAGTCAATGACTTCATAGCACGCCCTAATACTTATTATCTGGGTGACTGCCGGCAGTCATTCAAGATAATATTAACGTCTCCTATTGTCTTCTTCGCTTTGTGACACGGGTCTTAAATGGCTCTTTTTTTTTGGACGGCGTGGCGCAGTGGAAGAGTGGCCATGCGCAACCCGAGGGTCCCTAGTTCAATCCCCACCTAGTACCAACCTCGTCACGTACGTTGTGTCCTGAGCAAGACACTTCACCCTTGCTCCTGATGGGTGCTGGTTAGCACCTTGCATGGCAGCTCCCTCCATCAGTGTGTGAATGTGTGTGTGAATGGGTAAATGTGGAAGTAGTGTCAAAGTGCTTTGAGTACCTTGAAGGTAGAAAAGCGCCATACAAATACAACCCATTTATCATTTATTTATGTATTTTGACGTTAAAAACAGGTAATTGTTGATTCTAGGTAAGCACGACATTAAAGTCCCCAGCCAGACCAGACAAACAACTTTCCATCGAGTGAGTCACTTTAATATCGATCATGATACACGCACCCCGCCATGCGTGTTGTTTCAACTACAGTACATATACTGTCTGGCTAGCTCAGCTGTGTACAAACAAAACATGAAATTTGAGCTGATAATTTTCAGATACTATAATATCATTGTTCATGTTTTTAAAAAGTTAAAGTACCAATGATTGTCACACTCTAAGTGTGGTGAAACTAACCTCTGCATTTGACCCATCCCCTTTTTCACCCCATGGGAGGTGAGGGGAGCAGTGAACTGCAGCGTTGTGCGCGCTCAGGAATAATTTGGGGGATTTAACCCTTAATTCCAACCCTTGCAGAGAGGTACTGAGTCCCATTTTTATAGTCTTTGGCAGTGTTGTGCGGTGAGGTATATAGCTGGTGAGGCACTGATGTAATCAGACTCAGATTTACAAATACCGTATTTCCTTGAATTGCCGCCGGGCATATAGTATGCGCCTGCCTTGAATTACTGCCGGGTCGAACTCGCTTCCCAAAATATTTAGCGCATGCTTAGTATTACCGCTTGGTCAAACTCGTGACGTCACAAGTTACACTTCCCCTGTCATCATTTTCAAAATGGAGGAGGCTGATTTCAATACCAGTAATTTGAAATCGCATAAAGGGAAGAAGATTAAGAGCTATTCAGTAGGATTTAAGGTTCAAGCTTTTGAATACCGGTATGCTAAAAAGTACAGTAAGCAGCTATGTTTTATTAATATACCTGTGGAGCAGAAGGTCCGACAGACAGGCAGGGCATGCTGGAGCCCGGCCCAAGATGGCGGAGAGGAGGAGTGGAAGAGAGACCCGGAACGAGGTTTTATTGAAAAATAAACAAATTCAAACTGCTCAAGCCATGTCCTCCCTTGGTGGTCCTGGGAACCCGCAAGATGACGGCTTGAGACCGTCACAATACCGTAGCTGCGTGTGTCAAATATGAGTCATTAAATGACTCCCGCCTCCCGGTGGTAGAGGGCGCTAGTGATCCTTCTTGTGACTACTCGGCTGCAGAAGAAGTGAAATGAGTGACGTGATATGTGCTGGAGGAGGTAATTAAGGAAGATCGACCATGGATACAGAAAGACTTTTAAAACTGAAGAAAGATAAGGAAGACTTCTATAAACAAGTTATCGATGCTTTTGATCAGAAGGCGCTAGCATGGAATATATTTATAAGTAAAAGTAGGACCATAATAAAGTTTTTTTTATTAAATGTGCTTTTCATGATGGTATCCTTACATCACACTCAAATTTTTACTGCATGGCTTTGTTAAGTGCCGGAGTGAGAAGAGGTTTTAAAATAATTAGTGCATGCTTACTTTTACCCCATGCCTTAAGTAAGCGCAGGAGTGAATAGAGGTTTTAAATTAATTAGTGCCCCGGCGGCAATTCAAGGAAATACGGTATACAGTATGCGTGCTGCGCATATTATTTGCCATTTGATTGGCAGCAGTTTACGGGTTATGTTTCATTTCTGCATTCTTTACACATACAAACTGTTGCCCAAAAAAATGTGCATTTCATTAAAAACGAAACACAAATAATTTTATCGTCATCTTACCTTTACTTATAAATGAAGTCCATGCGCCTGTCCTTCTGAATAAAAATATCCGTCACTTTCTGGTAAAAGTCCTCCTTCACTTCCTTCAGTTTTAAAATTCTTGTAAGAGTTCAAGATAGTTGCCGCGTTAACCCTGCGATAGCGATAGCTGAGCTCCTACTCTCATCATTTCCACGAAATGCTAGCTGCTGTTTGGCAAGGAAGCAGGTCACATTGATGACATATTTTAAAAACTCTTGTTTCTCTTTTACCTTAGCATTGTGAACACTGATGCTGTTCATCCAAAGCCAAGTCTATCCTCGTCATCCCAAACGTTTTAGCGCAATCTAGCTTTGAATATGAGCGGCCGACTGCTCATGTTTGGTCAGGCTTCTTTGCAAATTCTTTAGGTCACAAAATCCCATTTGAATCCACACAGTTCCACAGGTTGAAAAAAAAAAGGCAATGAAAGCAGAAAAGGCGGTTCCTTGCAGAGCATCCACAAAGCCAGTCTTTTCATGTATACCACTCCGTCTGGAAAGAGTGAGTAACTTTCCGTCCTGCTGATTGAAACAAACCATTCAGCTCCGGCGTTGGTCTTCCTTTAGTAATTATCTCCTGGTTTGCTTCAAAGTCCACTTTAGAAAACTGTTTAAGTGCGGAAATGTAGTCATCCATGTTGAAAGTCGGGGTGCACGAGACAGAAAAAATAAGTCGGTGCGGCACTTACCCGCTGAGGCCACCGTATGTCTGGGATCATGAGCGCCCCGCCCCTATCGTGAGGCACGAGAACTGTTTGCCTCACCTCAGACTGTTTTCTTTGCCGTTTTGATGGCTCACCAAGACAAAAAACATGTTACTCGCTGCGGCACTTGACTCGCTTACGCCACCGTATGTCTCTGATCATGAGCGCCCCTATCGTGAAACACAAGAACTGTTTGCCTCACCTCAGACTTTTTTCTCTGCCGTTTTGAATGCTCAGCAACACACCAGACAAGAACGCGCTCTGGCCGCACGGCAGACAGAGAAGTTTACCAGGGATTGAGAAAATTCAGCGATTTTGGAGAAAACATAATCCAAATTAGTAAAGCTAAATGAAAATTAAAATCTAAAAATTACTTTATCATTATATATTTTATTTCTTTTCATGATCACAGGTGAGGCACTGCCTCCCCTGCCTCCCCTGACCGCACGTCACTGGTCTTTGGTATGACTCGGTCGGGGTTTGAACTCACGACCTACCGATCTCAGGGTGGACACACTAACCACAAGGCCACTGATACAACATCATTTCTTGTTGATGTAGGAGCTAGCTTATCTCTTGCTGTAGCTAGCTTTTACGTATAATACCGTAGCATGGCTATGTGTTATTACACTAGAAGAAAAGTTCCTCAGTGTTCGCTCTTACAATAATATGGTTATTATACAGGTTACGGAATGTAAACAAAGTATTGTTGACGGTTTTTGAATGCCTTTTTAAAGTGATTTACTGTAGATATAGAATGGATTGCTCCCATTAGTTGCATTGCCGGCCGCCAAGAACAAGCCAATTTTTAAATGTTAGATTGCAAGAAAAATTCAAAATAAAATTGTCCTCTTGTCTCTCCTAAGGATTGTGAATGATAGGGGGAAAAAAAAAAGTGTCTATCAATCATCCAGGTCATTGTCATCTCAGGATTCCAAAAAAAAGTCTACATCCCCTTTAAGTTTCTGGAGCCACGCCGCCCCCTACAGTTTTGTCTATGTTTTAATGGTAAAAATCCTGTTTGAACTGATAATATTTAAGGCCTTAAAGCACATGCACGTTATTGGGTAGTCTTTGGTGGGAGTGCTGTTTGGGCCAGTGGTAAATGGAGGGTCACGGTCGCATCTTTCAAAATAAACTGAATGAGGAGTAACAATCGCACACACCTGCTCTGGCCCTTTCTCCACCACCACGACACACAATGGACGCGGTTGCCACTAATGATGTAGGAAGGATGGAGGAGGAGGAGAAGGAGGAGGGTTGAAGGAGATGAAAAGGAAGGTGTGAATCCATAATCGACATATTTGGTTTGTTTAAAATATGAAGACATATACCGGTAACACAAATTTACTCAATATATTGCATGTGTGGAATCAAGGAGAATAAAATGATCACTGTGCATGTCCTAAAACACTCCTGGGGATATCAGTAGAGGGCAGAAAGGGCTATAATTAAACATTAATTTAAATATTAATAAATATGTACTAAACGTGACTGTCAGAAAGTGTTTTAGTGTTATCTCATTCTGACGCAGTTTAGAGATGTTAGATTTCCTGTGCTCTTAATTTGGCGATCCAGTCTGAGACCTCATTTCCTGTTTGTAGTGTTTCTGCGTAGTATAGGCTCTTGGGTGCTTGTGTAAACAGCATTGTGTGCGTTCCTGACTAAAATGTAAGTATACATCGAATATAGCACGATTATTAATGCTAAAATGCCTATAATGTGTTACATGTAGCCTTAACCGAGTGTTTGTCTGCAACAATGTTTCTGTTTGACGATATAATTCGCCAACTCAACTTTCGCCCTGTTAATACTTCTTGTTACACAGTAGTTACCCTATCCTACCACTAGATGGCGACACACAAACACACGCAGATACCTACACACACAAAAATCACAATTGTTCAACTTCACCATTAAAGAGTGACTTAAAGCCTCTCTGTAGCCTACTCTCTGACCGGAGTCCTTGTCCTAAGAAGATATCACACCAGCATTCCACATCCAGAGTAATCTACTCTATCTCTTGGTCCTTCGAGCCGGATTGATAATCATCTGAAGACAACATGGAGTCAGAACAAGCCTATGCAGATCCAGGAGCACGTTCTCGACCCCAACGAGAGAGACAACTGCCAGCACATCTTGATGACTATGAAGTTGGATACTAATCTCAACATATATCAACCATAGCTGTTGATACTGGAGCCCCGACCCCTGGGAGGAGAGCATCTTTTCCACGAAGCCCATCACCCGCCTCTCAATGCAGTAGAGCCAAGACTCAGTGTAGTTCCTGCTCGTCAGCCAGGAGGTCCATCATTGAGGGATTATCGGACCTACAGACTGCAATGTTGGAGGACAGAGTAAAACAAATGGAACTGGCGGAAGTGAACAGACGAATAAGAGAGGAAAACCTAGCTGATGAGCAGTACCGGCTTCTGGACAAACATTCCCGAGAAGCTCTCCGTCAAAAGGACAAACTTCTGAGAGAACAAGAAAGGCAACGACGTAAACTGGATGAGGAGGCGGAGTTGGCCTTAAAGACGAAAGAGGCAATTACGAGACGTCTTATGCTGCATTGAAACTGGTAGAAAAAGAAATGGAATTGGAGAAAGCTGCACTAATAACATCCTTCTCAAAGGAGGATACACATAGTTCTGTCGTTTCCAGGCCACTTAACAACTCTGAGTTCAACCTTCGGTTCCCAGCTGATCAAAGCGGAGCACCACCATACTCACAAGGTGAGCTTGGATCTCGACACACTAGTCCAGCAGCAAATGCTCCACCGCCAGCCCTTCCAGCCACTGCAGTTGATACCGCCGTCGCAACCAGTCCGCCTTTACCCCAAGTCCAACTTGTTCCTCCAGATAATCAGCCTTCTACTACCGCAACTCTGAGGTATCAGCCACAGCCTACTTTTGCCACCATATCTCCCTGCCACAATTTACCCACTGCAACAGCCAATTAAGCAGAATGCAGCCTTGCAGCCTCACCCTTATCCTCCAGTGCCACCATTACTGCAGCTGTTGAAAGCACCACCACTAGGCTCCGGGACAGCACCTGGTACCGACCTAATGGAACTCTTAATACCTACTTCATATGGACTTCCAAGGCCTACCTTGCCCCAATTCACATCTGGAAAAGAGTCAGACTTTGCACTCCTAAAAATGGCATTGGATAACCTGCTAAATTCACATGCTCACCTCACAGAGCAGTTTACGTATCAAGTGCTGTTGGACCACTTAAAGCTGCCAAGTGCCTATAAGTTAGCACAAGCTTATATGTATGTATGATCCCAAGCCATATTCATCCGCTTTGCAAGCACTTCAAGATAAATATGGATAACCTTGACAGCTGGTGCAGAGTGAGTTAGGAGCCATGTTGAACTCCCCTCCAATTAGATATGGAGATCCGGACGCATTGGGCAATTTTGCCCTGTCAGTCCAAGCGCTAGTGGGCATGCTTTGTTCCCTAGAGGGTGAAAATGGCTATGAACTTAGATGTGGCTCTCACGTCGTTAGACAACTCAGAAAATTGCCCGCCAACTATAGAGACAGCTTTGTTGAGTATAGCTTGAGCAACGGTATTCTGAGAACTGGAACAGACAGAACATACACACTGTCAGACTTCTCCACCTGGCTTCAGCTAAAGTCTCAAGCAAAGCGAATCTCATCGAGAGCAGCCTACATGTTCCAAGACCAGCCAAAGTCAGCTAAGAACTACAACAGAGCACAAGGGCATCCATCTAATGTGTATTACAACACAGAGAGCCAAGTTCAAGGTACAACGCCTGTTTTAGCTCACAGTGCCAATTCAGCCAAGCTTAAATCCAGCCCTAAGCCATATTGTCCATACTGGGACACCGATGAACATCATTTGAGCCTGTGCCCCAAATTCAAAACCCTTTCTGCATCAGAAATTCCCACAAGGATCAAAGACAGAAACTGTTGGAGATGCGGCAGGAACCACGCACCTGAGGCATGCACTCTTAAGAAGCCCTGTAAAGTTTGTAAGAAGCAACATCTAACTGTGCTTCACTATGTGTGCCATCAAGAGGCCAAAAAGGTGCTGATGGTCAGCATCACTCCAGACACTGTCTATGTTAACTATCCAAACCACCCAAAAAAGGTCATGCTAAAGTTAGTTTGTGTGTTTCTGTACAATGCTGAACAGTCCTTAGAAGGCTTTGCTATCCTTGATGACGGATCAGTGAGGACACTCATACTTCCATCCGCTGTACAACAACTCCATCTGACTAAAGAGCCAGAGAACCCTCCGTTGCGTACTGTTCGACATGAGGTGATCTACCTACAAGGAGCTGCTGTCTCATTCGAAATATCCCCAGCTCATGTGCCCAAAGAAAGATACAAAATCCACCATGCATTCACAGCTGACGAGTTAAGTCTTTCCGAGCACAGCTATCCTGTCAAATCACTCATGCGCAAATATTCCCATCTGCAAGGACTTCCACTGGTAGACAGAATCCAACCATTACTTCTCATTGGGTCGGATTTCCTACATCTACTCATCCCCGAGCATCCAGTAAGAGCTGGTCCACCTGTAACCCCTGTAGCAGTGTGTACTCCTCTTGGATGGTCATTACAAAGTCCCGCCAACTTAAACCAACTTCCTGGTGAATATTCCCCCTGCTACTGCACTATGTCTCCCAACTCTGAGCTCCAGCGCCATATAGAGCGTCTGTGGGAAGTTGACATATCCCCTTATGTGAACCTTAAAACTGTTACTCGCTCCAAAGAAGATCGACCGGCCCTAGAACAAGATGAAGAGGAACTCCGAAAGACAGTGTTTTGTGGGGTCACAACCTCTACTACACCCACAATGGCTATCTCCAACATAAATAACTAGGACGATCTTATCAAAGCCACTCACGAGAGCCTTCACGGGGCGGCCAGCAACCAGGAAACTTCTGCCATGACAGCTGCAGAAGCACAGGAGGCCAAAGTTCATTTGCTAAGACAATCACAGAGTGAGGCCTTCCCTGAAGAAGTGGAATTTTTTTCTGCTGGCAAACCTATCTCCAAGCAAAGTCGCCTCGTCATGCTCGCCCCTAAGTATGATAAAGCGATCGGCCTGATGAGAGTGGGAGGCCGGCTCCGTATAGCAGAGGAATTAGATCCTGATGTTATGCAGCCTATCATCCTTAAACCCAAACACCATGTCACCAAACTCCTCATCAAAAGGTATGACAACCAACTTCTTCATGCAGGTCCTGAGCAAGTGTTCGCAGAAATGAGAAGGAGGTTCTGGATTCTGAGTGGAAGAGAATCCATTAAACGGCACCAGCCCAGCTGTGTGGAATGTCAAAAGTGACGCGCAAGCCCTGTAGCTCCTCAGATGGCTGATTTGCCCCTTGCACGACTCCGCCTATATAGGCCAACATTCTGGTCAACATGAGTGGACTGGTTTGGTCCCTACAATATCAAGGTGGGTCGGCGAACAGAGAAGCAATGGGGAATTATATTCAAGTGTATGATGACAAGCTGTGTGCATCTCGACTTACTTGAAAGCATCGACACTGACGCTTTTCTAATGGCATTACGCCGCTTTATTGCTCGCCGTGGAAAGCCATTTGAAATCCTGGCCAACAGAGGAACTCATTTCCGAGGAGGCGCTGCTGAGCTGAAGGCAACCTTTCAGACCTTGGGAGCGCCTCTTCAAGAATAACTGGCAGGACAAAAGATCGAGTTCCGCTTCAACCCTCCAAGCTCCACACATCTTGGAGGAACTTGGGAAAGAGAAATCAAGTCAATAAAGGCAGCTCTCCAAGTGATACTGCGGGAGCAGACTGTGTCAAAACCTGTACTGCAAACTGTACTGGTTGAAGTGGAAGAGATACTCAACGCTAAGCCGCTTGGGTACATTTCCTCAGAGGCTGCTGACCAGTCACTCCAAATCTACTGCTTATGGGACGACGAGATGCATCGCTTCCACAGGCCGTATATTCATCCAGTGATCTACTGAGCAGACGGCGGTGACGACACAGCCAGGTACTAGCGGACCACTTTTGGTTCAACTTAATTCGATACCATCTTCCTGACCTGCAGAAGCCGTCCAAGTGGCATAAGGACACGGACAATCTAACCACTGGACAAATCGTGATGGTGGTTGACCCACAACTACCTAGGTCCCAGTGGTCAATCGGAGAGTAGTCAAGACCTGCCCTGGTACAGATGGCCGAGTCCGAGCAGCCCAAGTGAAGATCAATGGACAGACTTACCTGCGGCCCGTTGTATGCCTGGTGCGGTTGCCGGCTTGGGAAGATGAGAATGACACTGACTAACATAACACTTTCCTTCGAAGTTCAAATTTATGGCTAAATTTGGGGGTGGCTATGTCAGAAAGTGTTTTAATCTTATCTTATTCTGACGCAGTTTTAAAGTGATAAATTTCCTGTGCTCTTGATTTGGTGATCTAGTCTGAGATGTCATTTCCTGTTTGTAGCGTTTCTGCGTAGTAGGGGCTTTTGAGTTCTTGTGTAAACAGCATTGTGTGCGTTCCTGACTAAAATGTAAGTATACGTCGAATATAGCACGGTTATTAATGCTAAAATGCCTATAATGTGTTAGATGTAGCCTTAACCGAGTGTTTTTTTGCAACAATGTTTCTGTTTGACGATATAATTCGCCAGCTCAACTTTCGCCCTGTTAATACTTCTTGTTACACAGTAGTTACCCTATCCTACCACTAGATGGCGACACACACACACACGCAGATACCTACACACACAAAAATCACAATTGTTCAACTTCACCATTAAAGAGTGCCTGAAAGCCTCTCTGTGGCCTACTCTCTGACCGGAGTCCTTGTCCTAAGAAGATATCAGACCAGCATTCCACATCCAGAGTAACCTACTCTACCACAGTGACACACCCAATATGTTCAACGATCATTAATGTTAACAAACTGACTTAGTACCTGCACCAGCCTGTGAGTGGCAGCACTGTACCACAAAGGTACACCCAGCCCACCAAAAAGTAAAGAGAAGACAAGCTACGCCAGTTGCGAGCTTACCTTCCATAAAGGGGATAACTTTTTGACAAAGCTTCAGTCTATATTGAGGTAAAACTTGCAGACCATACTTTCTTATCTAACGTACAACTCATTTTCAGCTTGGCGCTGTTCGCGCGTTCCTATCTGTTTGTCAAAATCCCGGCTTCTTCAGTCAGCTCGTTCCTGGTTGGTTAGGATCTGGTTATGTCATGGCAGTTTGAGCTAAAACTCAATATTTTGCGTTCATGTGCAACTTACAGGTATTCATCTATCATTTTATGTATGTACAAAATTGTTTGGTAAGTAGTGTCCAGTTAGTCCATTAATGCTCAGCTAATTAAAAGAGGATGGATTCATCCAAATATTGCTATTAAGTGTCCGTATCGGATCGAAATGTTTCTTTTTTGTTGTTGTGTTGTTGATATTGTTATATTTACTATTGCATTTGAAACTCTGGGAGTAAGTACTTGGGCAAAGGGGTCTTTGGGAGAAAAAAATATTGAAACAAAATCCAATAGATTTAACTTTTTGATTCGACATAGGGCTGGGCGATATATCAATAATTTCGATAGTACGCAGGTTTGTCTCTGTGACTATATAGTGATATTCAAATGTACGTTCACACGCAGTTGCTTTTAGCTACGGGCATTACACTGCAGGTTCTTCTCACTCTTTCCTGTCTCTCCTTCTCACAGAGACATAAAACAAGCACACCTTCTTACATACGTCCATCCATCCATCTTCTTCCGCTTATCCGAGGTTGGGTCGCGGGGGCAGCAGCCTAAGCAGGGAAGCCCAGACTTCCCTCTCCCCAGCCACGTCGTCCAGCTCCTCTCTGGGGATCCCGAGGCGTTCCCAGGCCAGCCGGGAGACATAGTCTTCCCAACGTGTCCTGGGTCTTCCCCCTGGCCTCATCCTGGTCGGACGTGCCCGAAACACCTCCCTTGGGTGGCATCCTGACCAGATGCCGAACCACCTCATCCGGCTCCTCTCGATGTGAAGGAGCAGCGGCAATACTTTGAGTTCCTCCCGAATGACAGAGCTTCTCACCCTATCTCTAAGGGAGAGCCCCGCCACCCGGCAGAGGAAGCTAATTTTGACCGCTTGTACCCGTGATCTTGTCCCAAAGCGCATGACCTTAGGTGAGGATGGGAACGTAGATTGACCGGTGAATTGAGAGCTCTGCCTTCCGGTTCAGCTCCTTTTTCACCTCAACTGATCGGTACAGCGTCCGCATTACTGAAGACGCCGCACCGATCCGCCTGTCAACCTCACGATCCACTCTTCCCTCACTCGTGAACAAGACTCCAAGGTACTTGAACTCCTCCACTTGGGGCAAGATCTCCTCCCCAATCCGGAGATGGCGCTCCACCCTTTCCCGGGCGAGAACCATGGACTCAGACTTGGAGGAGCTGATTCTCATCCCAGTCGCTTCACACTTGGCTGCGAATAAATCCAGTGAGAGTTTAAGATCTTGGCCAGATGAAGCCATCAAGACCACGTCATCTGCAAAAAGCAGAGACCTAATCCTGCAGCCACCAAACCAGATACCCTCAACGCCCTGACTGCGCCTAGAAATTATGTCCATAAAAGTTATGAGCAGAATCGGTGACAAAGGGCAGCCATGGCGGTGTCCAACTCTCACTGGAAACGGGCCCAACTTACTGCCGGCGATGCAGACCAAGCTTTGACACTGATCATACAGGGAGCGGACCGCCGCAATCAGACAGTCCTTTACCCCATACTCTCTGTGCACTCCCCACAGGACATCCCGGGGTACACGGTCGAATGCCTTCTCCAAGTCCACAAAACACATGTAGACTGGTTGGGCAAACTCCCATGCACAAGGACCCTGCCGAGAGTATAGACTGGTCCACAGTTCCACGGCCAGGACGACAACCACACTGTTCCTCTTGAATCCGAGGTTCAACTATCCGGCGTAGCTTCCTCTCCAGTACACTTGAATAGACCTTACCGGGAAGGCTGAGGAGTGTGATCCCACGATAGTTGGAACACACCCTCTGGTTCCCCTGCTTAAAGAGAGGAACTACCACCCCTGACCGCCAATGCAGAGGTACCGCCCCCGATGTCCACGCGATGTTGCAGAGTCTTGTCAACCAAGACAGCCCCACAGCATCCAGAGCCCTAAGGAACTCCGGGCGGATGTCATCCACCCCAGGGTCCTTGCCACCGAAGAGCTGTTCGGCATAGCTCGGTTGGTAGAGTGGCCGTGCCAGCAACTTGAGGGTTGCAGGTTCGATTCCCGCTTGTGCCATCCTAGTTACTGCCGTTGTGTCCTTGGGCAAGACACTTTACCCACCTGCTCCCAGTGCCACCCACACTGGTTTAAATGTAACTTAGATATTGGGTGTCACTATGTGAAGCGCTTTGAGTCATTTGAGAAAAGCGCTATATAAATATAATTCACTTCACACTTCACTTCAACTACCTCGGCAACCTCAGCACAAGAAATATAAAAGCACACCACAGATTCCCCAGGCACTGCTTCCTTATAGGAAGACGTGCTGGTAGGATTCAGGAGGTCTTCGAAGTATTCCCTCCACCGATCCACAACATCTGCAGTCGAGCTCAGCAGAACACCATCACCACCATACACGGTGTTGACATACGTTGACATACATCACATATGTATACGCCCTCGCGGAGCAGAGATCTAGCGGCATGGGTATCGTTAGCTGTGGTACGAGTGGTAACATGAGAGAAACAAGGTGTGATGCTGGTAACAAATGAAGGAATAATTAATTCCCAAGAAAAACAGCAGGGGTCCATCGTCTGGGGGTGGTTTGGCTTCTAGAGGGAATACTGTATGTCGAACAGACAACCGTAATTTGTCATGTGTGGGGCAAAAGCGTTGCTACAAAAAGTAGCATTACTGCTAATATGTAGCATCATTTCAAAAGTCACCCGCTAAAGAATGAGGAGTGAATACTCTGCATATTAACATCTCTGTTCGGTGCCACACCAACAAAATGCCGAGGCATCAATTTCCACTTCAACCCCGTTTTAAAAAAATAGTCAACAACAGAAGGAGATAACGTCCGTAGGAACCTACCACATAGCAAAGGACATACACTATTTGATTTCCTAGTATGGAGCTCATTTTTATTTGACAGTTATTGAAATATCTTGTGTGACATCATGCACAAAAGTACACTTTATTTGTTTTAAACTATTGTAGTGCTGTTCTGTACAAAAAGTACACTTTAATTTAGTGGTGTTTTGATATGTCATCTTAGTGACATCATGCACAAAAGTGCACTCATAGCTTGTTTTAAAATGTCTCTGACGATCTTGCACTCTCTGTTTAGAAATGACATGAATGTTTGTGCCACTGCTTAATAAGTTTAATAAATACAGTTTTGGTCAATAAACTTAGTTGTGATTTCTCTCTCTGCATGAACGTTTAAAATGAGCACATATTAATGCAGTATGAACAAGAATGTTTTAATGTAGACACATAGAATCATCATACTGCTGTGATTATATGCATCAAGTGTTCATTCAAGGCTAAGGCAAAATATCGAGATACATATCGTGTATCGGGACATGGCCGAAAAATATCGAGATATTAAAAAAAGGCCATATCGCTCAGCCCTTATTCAACATTTTACATTATTGACATTATTTGTTTAAAAAATTGTATGCATTATTTTGTTTTGTTTTTCAATTACAAATTGTATTATTGTATATGTTGGCAATTGTTTTTATTTGTATATTTATACATTGTTAAATGTTTATACAGTACAAATTAAATACATATACAATAACATTTTTATTTAAGTTATGGTCAAACAATTAAAGGCAAGACCACAAAATAAACCTGGGATCTAGTGCAGTGGTTCTGAAATGGGGGTACGTGTACTCCTGGGGGTACTTGAAGGTATGCCAAGGGGTACATGAGATTTTTTTTTTAAATATTCTAAAAATAGCAACAATTCAAAAATACTTTATGAATATATATATATTAAATAATACTTCAACAAAATATGAATGTAAGTTCATAAACTGTGAAAAGAAATGCAACAATGCAATATTCAGTGTTGACAGCTAGATTTTTTGTGGAACTGTTCCATAAATATTCATGTTAAATATTTCTTTTTTTGTGAGGAAATGTTTAGAATTAAGTTGATGAATCCACATGGATCTCTATTACAATCCCCAAAGAGGGCACTTTAAGTTGATGATTACTTCTATGTGTAGAAATCTTTATTTAAAATTGAATCACTTGTTTATTTTTCAACAAGTTTTAGTAATTTTTATATATATTTTTCCAAATAGTTCAAGAAAGACCACTACAAATGAGCAATATTTTGCACTGTTATACAATTTAATAAATCAGAAACTGATGACATATTGCTGTATTTTAATTCTTCTTCTCTTTTTTTCAACCAAAAATGCTTTGCTCTGATTAGGGGGTACTTGTATAAAAAGAAATTCACAGGGGGTACATCACTGAAAAAAGGTTGATAACCAGTGATCTAGTGGATAGCTTGTTTAGCAACACTAAATTGGCCCTAGTGTGTGAATGTGAGTGTGAATGTTGTCTGTCTATCTGTGTTGGCCCTGTGATGAGGTGGCGACTTGTCCATGGTGTACGCCGCCTTCCGCCCGAATGCAGCTGAGATATGCTCCAACACCTCATGCCACCCTAAAAGGGACACGCGGTAGAAAATGGATATGTGGATCTTGACATATTTTTAGGGGCAAAAAGTCTGGGTATTATTAGCAATGCCTTGCCTTGTACTCTAGGTACTTGTTATCGGGTCGACACCAAAACTTGCAGTATCGCCCGCGCTCCTGCCTGTGATTGGAAGGCGGGTCCTGGGTGGTGGGTGTGGTGGTCTCTGGGTGGTGGTCTTCCTTCCAGTGAGTCAAGACGCGGCAGCAGTGACTTGATCCCTCCAGGCGGGCTTTGAGGATCGGTGGGTCCAGTGCGGTGCACGGCGCGCTAAATGACGCCCGTTCGATCCCCGTGACCACTCCGCCATGAGCTGCTTGGATGTTATGTACCAGGTGTTTGGAGCGCAGCCTTACTTCTCCTCCTACAGCTCCTATCACCACCAGGTACGACTTCTTCATTCCTACAAGCACAGGTCAACATGTAACTTTATTACAAATAACAGCTTGTTTTTTTTTTTAATTCTTGGCAAATAACTTCACATCATGTAAACACAATTAAGTGAGTCAATATTATTCATTTTGTTTTAGTAATTTTCAGTTGTTTTTTTTAAGTCAACATGTTTTTTTTATAGTATAATCACACTTAGTTTGACAAATGAAAACAACACCACTGCAAACAAATGTCCCATTTAAAAGTGAAGGCAATTGTTTTTAGTATTATTCTTAGTAGTATCATTGCAGAAATCAAAGAAATTACAGAACATTATGGTACATTTATTAATAAATAAATGTTGTCATCACCAGCTGTGTTGTATTACAAATATCATTTTATATATAATGTTGATTTTTTACTTTAATAAGTTATTGCCAAGCTACCCCGGGTTTTGCCTCAGGATTCTACTGATAATTATGTTTATGTATTGTCAGTTTTGAAGTTTTGGGGCTAAAAAGGGAACTCATGCCTTTTCTTCAATAACTACAACCAGCTCATGCACTGCAAATAAGAGCTGACCAATAAGATAAAAAAAAGACTAGATTTAATGGAAAAATACTAAAAAATAGTTTATCTATCCGTCCATGTAGCTATACTTTTACTTGATAAGACATCCTAAATTAAGAGTTCTTTATCTAAACTTTTAAGATATTTTATTCTGAAAACAAGCATTATTTCACTTTCAATTCTTGAAGTCCGCACTCTCGGGATGTTGCAGAATCTTTAAACAAGATTTTCTACATGGGGAATACCAAAATATCTTATTTGGATAGTTTTTTCAAATTGGGAAATAAAATAGACAATAGAGACATTGTAATTATTATTGCTAAAATCAAGATTATGCTGTAAAGTCAAAGACTAAAAATAAATAAATAACTCTTGAAATTTGGGCCGTTTCTAGAAATATTTGCAGTGTGAGGACTTTCAGTATGTGTGCAACCCAGATAACTGTGTGCATATATTCAGCATGTTGGAATAAATATCAATCAGCGCTTGTAGGATATTAACATCATATCATAATTCACTAATAGAACAACAATAAGACATGCAAAACTCACAATTCTTTAATTTAAGTATTTCATTATTTGTTGAAATGCATTCAAATAGTAGTTGCATGCCAAAGAATCATAAAGACAAATAAAGCAGCATTCATATTAACTTCTTTTTTTGTACTTCGGCCAAATGTGAGTGCAAAGTAGAAAACCTAAACATGTCAGTATTCAACACGGCTGAAGTTAACCAAAATATCTGACACTTTAGCCTTAATAGACATACTTTTCTTTTTTCTTTTTTATTGTGAGAATGGCTTATAACAAAAAGAGTCAAAAACAGTCAATGTCGCTCCACATAAAAAAGACAAAGACCAATCTGTCACAATGTTTTTTGCTCAACAGAGGTGTCCAAACTTTTTTTGTGACCCGCAGCATGAACAAAATCAATCACCCAAAAAAAAATTAAGCAAAAAGGTTGAATGTAATGGGAAAAATGCTGAAATATTAATACTAATAGCTGATAATAATACTGTATCTAAATATATGGGGTATAACTTTTTTAGAGCTGTTTTACAAAATCTTGAGGATTATATACAAAAAGAGTATTTTAAATAGTATAGGCTTTCGGTGGACAAAGTTCACCTCCTTCCTTTAAAACTGTGTGTACATGCATGCATGTGTGTGTGTGTGTCTTTATTGCATAGAAGGTGGCCTTGTATTCCAAAATGCAAGACCCGCAGGGCGGTCCCCCTGGACTCCATACAATCAAAGAGGAAGACAAGGAGGTGCCCCCGGGGACCGAGTACCTAAGTGCACGCTGTGTCATCTTCACGTACTTCCAAGGGGACATCAGCGCCGTGGTGGATGAACACTTCAGTCGCGCCCTCAGCCAGACCGCCTCCTCGTACCCTAATAGCAATGGACATAAGGCCCCTAAAGGTGTGTGTCTGTGTGAGCGTGGGTGTGTAAAAAAAATAGAACGTCTTTTAAAAAGTGTCAAGCCGCAGCTTTGAAGACTTAACATTCACACTTTACTTTGCATAAATCCTACAATTAAACACTTACATGCTTCTTTCATTTATTCATGTATTTATTAATTCAGGTATGAATTTACAACTGCTGAGAGATGTTTCTAATTAGTTACCTTATTTATATTAGATGAGATCAAACTTTATTGATCCTTAGGGCATTAGGGATTATGACTACAGGAAGGATTTAGCTACATGAGAGGGTCAAATAAGTGTGAGTACGTGCGTGTGCGTGCGTGCGTCCGCGCAACTAAAATGAATCACACATGCTTTATTCACTTACCACTTGACGAATTGACTTTTTAACCCCACCAATTTACCATCTCAGTTTGGATTAGTTAGCCACACTATCACGTTACCAATTGTCATATTTTCAGCGTAACCAGAGCACTGCTCTCATGCTGACCTCCTTCAAGGCCTGGGTCTTAGAGGAATACATATTTTTTATGCAAAAAACAAACAAAAAACACAAAAACATTCAACTAAATCAGTGCCATTTGCTGCCGTACTCTTGAAAACATCAATTTGAATTTCTGTCTTTTTTCAACTGTAAACCTGATTATACCCACATTGAACTACTCAAATGTGTATTGGCCCATGTCATGCAGCTTTGTTTATATACAAACTTCATAAAAAGATATACACTTTTATACAAAGTCATGCAACTTCCTGAGGACCAGGGGACTTGTCACATTACCCCCTTTTCAGAGTTCCATGTGTTAAGGGAACAGGACTGAGTGAAAACTAAGATTATTTGGGGTTTGTTTTTAAATAAAATAAATTTAAAGTATAGTTGGTGTAAGAATTAAAACAAATATGTAAATACATTTCTGAAGGATTTAAATAATTATATTTCATGGTAAAGTGTAATTTTAGGAAACGGGGAAAGGCAACAAGTTGTTGTGGTCGAGGTAGTTTAAGTCAATCATTATTTGTTGTATTATATGCAATCAGATCAAAGTATAGGACCCTATATAGTATAGTTAATTTGACGGAATTGGGGACACAAACGGCACCAATTTGGTGAAATGTCCTACATGAATGTCAGGTTGTCTCACGATAAAAGAAAATGCAAAAAATAAAATATATGGGTAAAGGTTAAAAATTGAAAGCATAGTCATATTTGAAGATGCCTCTTTTTTGTTTTTTGCAGATGGATCTTTTCCAATGAGCCAAAGAAGTTTCCCTCCCTCTTTCTGGCACAGTTCCTACCAGTCGTCCGTCTCGTCCTCGCTGGCCAACGCTCTCTCAGCGCCCCACTCAGAGCTCGCTTTCCCCGGGGACCCGTACTCCCCGTCTCCCCTCCACAGCCACCTGCATCAGCCCAGCCCGGACACCTGGCACGCTTCCCACCATCACCACCACCCTTACTCGTTAGGGGGTGCAATAGGCACGCAGGGCTCGCACTACACGCGCCCGGCGATGCACGAGATGTACGGCTCAACGTTTGACCCTCGCTACGGCTCGCTGCTGGTGCCCTCGGTAAGGCCTCATCACCGCCTGATATCCAGCAGCAGCTCGGTACCCGGGTCCAGTAGCTCGCCCTGTGACCTGGGCTGCAAGGGGGAGCCCGGGACGGGGTCAGCATGGAGCGGAAGTTTCTCAGGATCTGGACAGGAGATTGGACTCAACATGGACGCAGGTAATAAACAATGTGAGCTTTGCAATTAATCAAACTTGTTCTGATGTCAAAACGGTTGTTCCCATGGAAAATAATTGAAGTAAAAATAGTCTTTTCCAGGGTCAAACCTTATTTACTGTCGGTCAGGGGTGTACCAAATGGGGATCACGTTCAGCTTGTCTTTCATTGGCCCTCAAGTTTTTTGAGTTCTGTCTTGAATCCAATAATGTTTCTCAACTTCTTTATCAAAAAGATGGAGCTCGCAACTTTCTTTGCCCCCATGGCGGATTATTTTGCTTTTATCCTAAATAAAATAAAATAAAATAAAAAGCATAGAGAAACACATAGGATTCTTTGTTTGGGCACTGGATTCCATGAAATGATTTGCAGATTTATTATTTGTTTGCTGATGACCGAGACATAACCGGGGGAAACTATGTGCGAACATTTTTGTCAAAGTGGGCGTGTAAATCCTGAGGTACTGTTGTGTAACACAAAGCTACAATGCGGATGGTTTGTTCAGATAGCTTAGCATATATTTTGGTGGTTTTAGTGTCATTAATGCACAAAATGTGTCAAAAAGTGTCATATTTAAGTTTTTCTGTATTCAAGACCCTTTATAGTCCAAAACACCAATTATAGTACTTGTTTTTTTTCACTTTCCACTCTGTAATAATAATATTGTACATACAAAAGTGTAATAAAGTAATTTAAATTCTAGAAACTATTTAGAAATGTAAAATGTAAAAAAGGTGCATGAGCATATAACATTTGTAAGACAAACACTACACTGCCCTCAGTGGAATAAGGTTGGATACCTTGTTTTTTGCAATTTTTATTTTTAATTTTAATTGCCATAAAATAGTTTAGATTACTTTCCTATGATACTCGTAAGTACCATTTCCTCTTTTATGGTTATCATCGCTCCTTCACTATTTTGCCAAAAATGGTACCCCCCCGAGTAAAAGTAGAAGCTGCTCACTGAGCTGATGTTTCAATGTTTCATGAGATCTGCTGAAGTCTCTCGTTGAAGTTGACCGGCGCTGTGGCTAGCGGGATTAGTTTGAATAAACTTCCGCGGCGGCTCGCCTGCTGGGAATGAAAACAACAAGCTAACAAAGCAACAACACGGTGGTGAAAAGCCCAATTAATTGAAGGAGGATTTTTGCTTCTTGGTGTCGTCTTACCGCCAAGTCACGGCAGCTGTCCACCTCCTTCTCTCTCACTTCCTGCTTCCATCTTGACTGGTTTCCTCTTCCTTCTCTCAATTTCTCTTTTTCACCGCTGTCCTCTCAGGTTTTCAGACGCAGGACAAGACCAAGGACTTGTACTGGTTCTAGTACCTCAAACCCCCTTCCACCGCTCCTACTGTCCTGTCTTCCTCTTCTACTGCACAGACAAACTGACCGGCGCTCTACTTGCAGCTCTGTCCTACGGCGGCCTGTGCTGACGCCGACAAAAGACCAGAAGACGCCTTGCAGGACAAACTCTTGGGCAGGAAAGACAGACGGGGACATATGTGTGCCGTCACGTCGCAGGACTGTCTTCACCGGGGACAACTTGGACATGCTTTGGCTGGTGGGAGGGTCCAAACGTCATCATGTTGTTGTTATTATAATGCTGTGAAAACTAGTTCCTGAAGTTCTTAATGCTACATTTTAAATATGATGTTTTACAGTGGTTTTCACCATGTACCACCTCAGAAAAAACTTGGCTCTCCAAGTACCACCAAAATGACCAACATTGAAATACGTAAAGGCCTATATATTTATTAAAAACAAGGCAGAGGTTCTAATTACCAATATGTTTGGCCACTGTAACATTACACACAGTTTGAACAGTAACATTGTGTTTGAATATTTATTTAATTGATTCTTTTGCGTCCCACAGTTTGAGAATTCCAGTTGTATTGTATGCACAAGTACAGAGCTGTATTGCCAACAGAAATATTGGAGTTATGCTACTGCTTCTACAAAGAGTCTCGCAGTCAACGAGCATCGAACAACAGCCAAGTTCACAATTTTGTTGACCCACCTCCTACGCTCCCCCCTGCAGCGCCCCGTCCCAATGTGGACTTTACTCTCATGGACTTATTGGACTCAAATTTGTTCCAGAAAGACTTTGTCACACCTGGACTCTTTTTGAGAGGTGTTATTTTAAAGTGAGTGGAAAAAGTAAAGATTAAAAAGCATCTGCATGCAATGTGAACTCCACACCCACGCCTGCCAGAAGTTAATGGGGGAAGGGGGCAGTGGGGGTCTCCGTGTTTGTCTGATGGAGGACCAGGAGAGCTATTACGGCTATTTGGAGCCGCTTGACTCGCTGCTTCCATGCAGCTGTCATCGACAACTGCTCTTTAACTTAGTGAACACACACACACACACACACACACACACACACACACACACACACACACACACACGCACACACACGCACACTGGTGGAAGTCAATAAAGAGGGCATTTAGAGCAAGCTGGGACAACTGCTGTGTGAGAGGACACACAAGCACAACTATGTGAGGCAACTGTCAAATAGTCGCTGCTGACCGTGTGTGAGCACGTGTGCATGTCTATGCTGGAAAAAAGGACCTTGCTGGGATCAGTCCTTGTCATATTTTAGGGTAGTGTTTCTGAAATATCCCCAGGAAAAATAAAATATTTCACGCCCCCCCTACTCTAGACTGTGACTATGAATAGTATAAATTGTCTACAAAATGAAAGTTAACTATAACTTTGCATAACATTGTAAGCTTGTTAACATTAAAGGAAACAACACACCGGTCTTTCCTCGTCCACCACCGTGATTACAGTGAAGCTAAGTGCTACATACGCTTCATCATATTCTGGTATGGGGAAAAAAAGCATGTTCCCCGAGGTCACACACCCCCCTGGCATCGCATCACGCCCCCAGGGGGGCCGCCCCACTATTAGAGAAGGACTGTTTTAGGGCAACATTTCCCAAAGGGGTTCAGCAGATGGGCGAAATTAGAACTGCGCGTCCTCTAAATCAGAGGTCTCCAAACGACGGCCCGCGGGAAGTCCCGAGTTAAAAAAATATATATATATATATCCATCCATCCATTTTCTACCGCTTATTCCCTTTCGGGGTATATTTTTTTTTATTATAATTTTTTTAAATCTGTCCTTTCTAATCCATTTTCTAGTGCTTGTTACTCCCTGGTGTCTCCTAACTACTCAGGCAAATCATATTGTCCAAAAATGCATTTTCCCATCGATAACGCAAGTGCGCGCTCTTTACATCAAATAATGCGCAAGGAATATATATGTATCCATCCATCCGTCCATTTTCTACAGCTTGTCCCTTATGCTGCCCCAGAATATATACATATATATATACTTATGTATACTTATGGTGAGGTGGCGACTTGTCCAGGGTGTACCCGCCTTCCGACCGATTGTAGCCGAAATAGGCACCAGCGCTCCCCGCGACCCCAAAGGGGAATAAGCGGTAAAAAATGGGTGGATGAATATATATATATATATATATATATATATATATATATATATATATATATATATATATATATACATATACACAGCCCAGCCCCCGGCCAAATTGTTTTTACCCAATGCGGCCCCCGAATCAGAAAATTTGGGGAGCCCTGCTCTAAATATACACCTTTTCATGAGCTAAATGCTGTTTTAAATTATGTATAAAAATGTGACTAAGTTAGATATGACATCCCAGCAACATGACATCTGTTCACATTTACAAAAGAAGCATGACTTTGTTTTTGCTTTGTTGCAAAATTACTCAAAATTCCTCTACATGCAATAGTTTGTTAGTTGCTTTGTCATAATTGTAATAACATTTAATACTAATTCTCATAAGTTTATGAAATAATGTCAGTTCACCTGTCGATCAACTTTGGGAGACCGTTGTTTCCGAGTGTGCCTAAATGCGTCGCAGAAAATCCGACGACATTGCTCTATTTCAATTGGTCAGCAGGGAGCGCGGGTATTTAATCTGGAAGAATGTCGAGATGCTGCGTTAAACCATAGTACTGAAATACGAATAAGAGGAAACACAATAAAGTTGTTGTTTGTAAGCTGGCAAGCAGACGACCGAACTTTCAAAGGCGAGAAACATGGCGAAAGAGCAAGATTGAAGACTCACAGCGTACATGCTAACGCGAAGACTCATTCGGTAAATCACCGCTGTCATCTGTTCACGTGCTATCAAAATGAATGCCGTTTTTTATATAGTGTATTCATGAAATATTGAGAGAACATACCTAACCAAACACACTTAAAAGAAATGAAGATAAAGTGTTCTGGTTGGACCAACGTGTGCTAAATGTGAAAGCAGGCACCTTGCACTTAATTGGTTTTGTTTTCTGGCAACAAGACACATTTCGTTAGTGTCATTCTTTTTGTTCTATTTTTGAGACACTTAAATATACATACTTTAACAAAGTGTGTCTTGCTGCCACACAATAAAACAAAGAGAAATTAAAGAATTAGTCAATTAATTGAAGCTCCTTGCAGCATAGATATGCACTTGGCGTGTGTTTATGTGGCCATAATACATAGGCCACAACAAATTGTTGCTGTCATCACATAAATGCTGCACGATCTAAAAGAAGCGGTGTCCAAATATTTTCCACCAAAGGCCACACATTGGAAAGCCAAAGCATGCGGGAGCCATTTTGATATATTTGTTGTGTAAAAAGTACTAAAAACAAACATGATTTTAAAGACACAACTCTCTGTCTGGTTTGTGATTTAGGTTACAAAGGGTATTATGATTAGTAATTATCAAAATGTTTACTTTTTCTCACTACATTGACTTTTTGTGTTTTTTTTTTAATTTTTAGAATTTTTACTGTTTTTTTGTTTTGCTTTTACTTTGACAATATGTTGTGGGCCAATAAAACGTAAGTTGCGTGCCACAAATGGCCCCCAAAACCCATTTTAGACACCTTTGATTTGAAACAAAATGCAAAAACGTACCTAAAAGCAAATGATTGAGAGAAATGTTGCAAGTTCATTGAACAAAGGAGAAGTTTGCCCTGCTGCCAAAGGAGCCAAAACTACACTATGAAAATATTAGCCTTGTGAATCAGTCTCTGTAAAATAGTGTATTTGTTCAAAAGACACCCAACTTTCTTCAGGACATCCCTCTAATGCAGGGGTAGGGAACCTACAGTATGGCTCTAGAGCCAGATGTGGGTCTTTTGATGACTGCATCTAGCTCTCAGATAAATCTTAGCTGACATTACTTAACAGAATAAGTAATTAAAAATTCCGCTGGTAATCACAGTGTCAAAAATAACGTTATAAAAAATAAAAAACATTCTCATGCATTTTAATCCATCCATCCGTTTTCTCTGTTCAAGAAGTCGCATTAATGGTAAGGAGTATTTTATTTATTATTGGTTAGCTTCAGAATAACAATGGTATTAAAAAGAATGAGAGACTTATTGTACTCTAAAAATGTTGGTCTTACTTAAAAATGCACGCATTTAGTTGTATTCGGTGTTAAAAAAAATATAATATGGCTCTCATGGAAATACATTTTAAAATATTTGGCTTTCATGGCTCATTCAGCCGACTTCACGGAGGCATAAGGGGTTAGTGCGTCTGCCTCACAATACGAAGGTCCTGCAGTCCTGGGTTCAATCCCAGGCTCGGGATCTTTCTGTGTGGAGTTTGCATGTTCTCCCCGTGAATGCGTGGGTTCCCTCCGGGTACTCCGGCTTCCTCCCACTTCCAAAGACATGCACATGGGGATAGGTTGATTGGCAACATTAAATTGGCCCTAGTGTGTCAATGTGTGTGTGAATGTTGTCTGTCTATCTGTGTTGGCCCTGCGATGAGGTGGCGACTTGTCCAGGGTGTACCCCGCCTTCCACCCGATTGTAGCTGAGATAGGCACCAGCGCCCCCCGTGACCCCAAAAAAGGGAATAAGCGGTAGAAAATGGATGGATGGGTGGCTCATTGAGCCAAAAAGATTCCCGACCCCTGCTCTAATGTCTCGGCTCTGCCTCCCCTGGTGGCTTGGCTAACTTCCATTTTGTTGTGTAAACTTGCAACATTTCTCTTGTGCAGTTGTGTGTGTGTTTGGTATATTTATTTGTGATCTCCCAGGGTATCTTTTATTGCAGCACTTGAATGTTTTCTTTGTGTGTGCAGCATTTGGACATTGCAGCGAAGTTTACCCGTCAGCCACCTTACCCTACTGTACATTAACAGCTGTGACTTCTGACCTTCAAAGTCAGTCAATGTACAATATCAGATATTGTACATTTCTGTAATAAATTGATATAAGTTGTGTCTGTCCACTTGTGTGTCTGTGTAAAGTTACCACACGACTCTATTGAAGACGACAGAAAGCAATCGGAATCTGATTGTTTGTTTGTGTATGCGTATGTGCGTGCAGTCTTTACAAAGATAATTCATCTGTGTTTATAAATGTGTTAATGATGATTTTTTTCCCCCAAAAAATTTCAGCCATCAAGTGCACCTTGGAGGTAACCGCTTCTTCTTCTCGGCATCATTCCTTTCCTCTATGATCTCCACCATGAAAGCAGATCAGCGGTGATCCACATGCTCAAGTTTCTTGTCTCTGAGGTTTACATGGCAGGCAGAGCGTGACAGACCTTCAATAATGAAAAATAACCTTTTTCTGCTCCACAATGACACATTCCCCACATTACTGGCCTTGGAGAGAGAGGACTCTGGGTACGTTTACACGCTCAGAAAAAATAACAGTTGCCTTAAATTAAAAAAATATTGCCTTGTATCTTTATCATGTAAAAAGTAAGATTAACCGGCAAAGTCTCAGGATTGCAATGCTTTGCAGGATAAAACTTGTATCAGTTGTTCAGTAAAACAAAATCTAAGTTAAAAGCACATACAAACACGACAGTAGGGAATTACAACTATATGCAGTCATTTTTTTCCTTCAGAAGTCTTAGTATTCATTTAAAAAATATACAATATCCACACCCCAAAATAACCCTGCCCTCCCCACATCGTTACTCATTTGAATGCATCACCATTTACAAATATTATGATATAGGGTGTACAGAGCATCTGAAAAATATTCACAGCGCTTGACTTTTTCCACATTTTGTTATGATAGTCTTATTCCAAAATGGAAAAAATTCATTTGTGTCCTCAAAATTCTAAAAACAATACCCCATAACGACAAGGAAAAATTATTAAACATATTTTTGCAAGTTTGTTAAAAACGAAAAAAAATGTACATAGGTATTTACAGCCTTTGCTCAATACTTTGTTGATGCACCTTTGGCAGCAATTACAGCCTCAAGTCTTTTTGAATACAATGCCAAAAGCATGCCACACCTATCTTTGGGCAGTTTCGCTCATTCCTCTTTGCCTATTCTTTGTTGTAGCACCTCTGAAGCTCCATCAGGTTGGATGGGAAGTGTTGGTTTTCATCCAGGGTGTCTCAGTATATTGCTGCATTCATCTTAGTATAGTCAGGGAGGTGACCAATAGCATGATGGTCACTCTGTCAGGGCTACAGCAAACTTCTGTGGAGAGAGAAGAACCTGGCAGAGGGACAACCATCTCTGCAGAAATCTACCACTCAGGCCTCTATGGTGGAGTGGCCAGACTGAACCCATTTCTGAGTAAAAGTTTGCCTGAATGCACCTGAAAGACTCTTAGACCTTGAGAAACAAAATTCTCTGTTCTGATGAGACAAAGACTAAACTATTTGGTGTGAATTCCAGGCATCATGTTTAAAGGAAACCAGGCAGCGCTCATCACCAGGCCAATACCATCCCTACAGTGAAGCATGGTGGTGGCAGCATCATGCTGTGGGGATGCTTTTCAGCGACAGGACCCGGGAGAGTAGTCCATATGGAGGGAAAGATGAATGCACCAATGTACAATATGCTGAATGAAAACCAATGATTCCCATCCAACCTGATGGAGCTTGAGAGGTGCTGCAAAGAAGAATGAGCAGAGAGGAATGGGCGAAAATGCCCAAATATACGTGTGCCAAGCTTGTGGCATCGTATTCAAAAAGACTTGATGCTGTAATTGCTGACAAAGGTGCATCAACAAAGTATTGACCAAATGCTGTATATACTTATGTGTATGCGATTAATTAAAAATAATTAATTTACTAAAAATACAAAATTTTACATTGTCATGATGGGGTATTGTATGCAAAAGTTTGAGGACAAAAATGAATGATTGTTTTGGCATAAGGCTGTAACATAAAAAAATGTGGAAAAAGGGAAGCGCTGTGAATGCTTTCCGAATGCACTGTACATTCGATTAGATTAGATTAGATTAGATAGTACTTTATTTATTCCGTCAGGAAAATTAAAATTTTCAGCACAATCCCATTCAAGATCAGACAAACATTACAGGGAGACAGAACAGGATCGCCCCTTACAAAAAAGATGAGATACAGGTAAAGAGGGAAACATCAAACATCAAAGAACACAGAGGACATTAAAGACATTAAAGCAGCAGATACAACCAGACACTTCTACAAACAGCTATGAATAAAAAGTAAAAGAAACATATCCACTGTGGTGGCCTCTGCGGTGTTCCACGCCATCGTCCGCTGGGGTGGAGGGAGCATGGCCAGAGACAGGAGCAGACCCAACAAAGCAACCAAGCCAGCCGACTCCACTCTTGGCCAGTGTCCAGTCCGCATGGATGAGCGAGGATACGTCCAAGGTGACTGAGGTGTCCGACACCTGCTCACCCAGCCAAGACAACGCGAAGCCTCTCAGTCCCAGCGCTCAGTGCTAGCTCCGCAGCCCTGTCCCCTCATCTGCATCTCCTCCAGTCCCTCCAAACCGACTCTGGTGTAGCAGAGACCCAGCAGCTGGTCTCCATGGCCAAAAGGCTCCCGGGAAGCAGATCCAGAAGTCCCATGTCCCAGAGAACATATTCAATTAAGGATGCTTTTCTGAAATTAAAATTGTCAATGACTGTGATAGTACATTATTAACACTGTATCAGTAGCCAATAATATTATTGATCTTTTTTTTTGTTTTAGCTTAAGATTTAATAACACATCCTTTATCCAATGGAAAAGGGGTGCTGAGGGGTTCATCCTCCTTTGATTTAGGAGAATGTGGTTAATAAGATTATGCTGTGTCCCTCAGCTGGTATTAAATTGTACTTCAAAATGTCCATTAATATGTACTGTAAATGCTCCAATTGATTCATTTATTCAATTTATTCATTGTTTAATTAGCATAATTGGCCGTGACGCATGTGCATGCATTTATGTAACATTTTTACGGCGTCATACACACACATACATAGTTATGTTATGCTTTTGTGCTCAATTTTTGCTTTTTTTTAATTGTATGAACATTGTGCACTGGCTCATAAAATAATTTGGCCTTGTTTCGCAAAATGCCCTCAGGCTGCACTTTAAACACCCTTGCTTTACGTGTTTCACCAGGAGGGTAAAAGGTTACCAAACGTCTTAACGTTATTGCTCGTCAAGACTGCAGCTAGTCAGAGGCTGGGCTGCATGCTTGTGGAGGTGCTCTGCAGGCTTAGATTTGAAAATACTTTGCCTATCGTGACCGTTTGTATTTTGCTACAGAGTAAAGGGATGACGGAACAAACCCTTCCTCTCTTTCACTTTTTAGTACGGTATGCCTCTGTCCCGAACTGAAGGCCCTGTAGTCCACACTGCCAAAAATAGATAATTGTATGGGAAACACTGTAACGTGTGTGGACCTCTAACCTAGCAGCAGTAAACAAAAGCCAGACTTACCTGGATAGGTAACCTGAGAGGAATCCCACATTGAACCACCCTCCATAACCCTCAGCCAATTTCCTGCTCGACTCCTACGAGTGTTAACAGGTTCCGCCATGCCTCGGGCTGTTTGTGTGTGTTCCTAATGCAGTGGGTGGGGGAGGAGAAGAAGGAGTGATTGGTGAGGTGTGAAGAAGAACAAATCTGGTTGGACAGATGATCAACGAGCAGGTAGAGTAGACGAAAAGAAAGGCAGAAAAAGATAATGATTTAGGTCTCTCTTTTGTTGAGGACTTTTTCAAAGCAGCTGTAGCCTGAAGGCGAGAGATTACAGGGTCAACGCTTCAAATCTTTAAAGGGGAACATTTAAGCTGCATGAAATGAGCACAAAGAGAAAAATACTTAGGAATAAAATAAGCACTTGTCGAAAATGGTAGTGCATCATTTTGGCTATTTACCAAAGCTTATGTGTTTGTTTTAGTATAGACATTGATGTACATTTGTACTTCAGTTTTGGTTAGGGATTGCAAACCAAATACAAAAAATGAAGCAATATTTCCCAAAAGAATAATGTAAATCCAATTATTTGTTAAATGCACAAAACATGTAATACAAAACAAATTATCCATCCATCCATCCATCCATCCATTTTCAACCGCTTATTCCCTTTGGCAAAACAAATTGAATCGAGACTAACTACAGTTTTACATGCAGAAAACAATAAAAAAAAAAAAGATCTAAATGACAAAATAAAATCGGTAATGGGTAATGAATTTATTACCTTTATAGGTGCTGACAGAAGTCTCTCGGTGCAACCGGGGGCCGAAATCACATCAAATCAAACGGTGCCATATATCAATACCTTTTGAGCGGCCTTAGCTGGACTGTCTCTATGTAATGTTACATTTTCCATGTAAACAGGGCAAGAAGAAGGCTCTTAAAATTACAATAAGGCTGCACTATTTAAAGGCCTACTGAAACCCACTACTACCGACCACGCAGTCTGATAGTTTATATATCAATGATGAAATCTTATAATTGCAACACATGCCAATACGGCCAGTTTAGTTTACTAAATTGCAATTTTAAATTTCGCGCCAAAATATCCTGCTGAAACGTCTCGGTATGATGACGCGTGTGTGTGACGTCACGGATTGTAGAGGACATTTTGTTCCAGCATCGTTCCCAGCTATTAAGTCGTCTGTTTTCATCGCAAAATCTGTGTTGCTGAATCTTTTGCAATTTGTTCAATGAACAATGGAGACATCAAAGAAGAAAGCTTTAGGTGGGATGTGGTGTATTGCGGCCGGCTTTAGCAACACAAACACAGCCGGTGTTTCATTGTTTACATTCCCGATGTCAGGCTCGCCCCTGACAGTTTGTCTATGTTTTAGTTTTTTCCTCTGCATTTGTCTGTTTCCTGTGTTTAGTATGTCCTGTCTTTTAGTTCCTGTCAAGTGCTCTTAATTCATCAGCTTCCTGTCTTGTTCCCTGTGTGCTGTGTCCCTCCTCAGTGTGTTTAGTATTTCCTGTCCTTAGTTCCTGTCTAGTGCTCTTATTTTGTCAGCTTCCTGTCTTGTTCCCTGAGTGCTGCGTTCCCCTTTAGCTGCGGCTGATTGGCATCTGGCCACACCCGTTGCCAATCAGCCGGCTCCTATTTGTACCTCCTTTGTCTTGTGTCAGTTGCTGGATCATTGTATTGTCATTCGGACTTGTCGTTGCCATATGTTGCTCTTGTTGTGTCAATGTCATTTTGAACTTGTCATTCCTACTGGTCGTGTGATTGCAGCGTAGCGGTAAGCTATATTTGGTAGATGTTTGTAGCTTACTGTTTTTTGTTCCCTGCTTCCGATGTGTGTGTCCATAGCCCTTAGTTTGTTATATCCGCCCACGTGTGTGCTTTTTTTGTTTGTACCCTTTGTTTGTTTTTGTCTTAGTATTTAATTAAATCATGTTTTCACATTCCATGCCTGCCTCCATCTCTGCATCTTGGGGTTCGTCACCAAATAACCTTGACACTTGAAAGATGACAGTCAAGCTTTACTATGGAACAGAGAAGTCAAGCGAACACGGTTGGATTGGACCACACACACAAAGTACAGTGTATTATGTGTATTAATAAAAAACATTTTACCTTTCTGTATTCTGAAGGTGATCTATGTTGTGTGCTACTCCAGCATCTATATGCGTGCTCCTGACCATCACCGTCAGCGTCGGGTTCAAAACGGTATGGCCCTTTCCCTTGTTGCGGTTGAGCCTGGCCGAGTGGTCCTGCCACCCCCACGGCTGCCACGGTGCCTCTCACAGCATCTTCCCTATCTGAATCGCTACCACTGCCCTCTTATCCTATTTTTTTCTTTTTTTTCTAGTCCATCACTCTCACTTTCCTCATCCAAAAATCTTTCATCCTCGCTCAAATTAATGGGGAAATCGTCGCCTTCTCGGCCCGAATCGCTCTCACTGCTGGTGGCCATGAGTGTAAACAATGTTCAGATGTGAGGAGCTCCACAAACCGTGATGTCACGCGCATATCATCTGCTACTTCCGGTACAGGCAAGGATTTTTTATCAGCACCAAAAGTTGCGAACTTTATCATCGATGTTCTCTACTAAATCCTTTCAGCAAAAATATGGCAATTTCACAAATTGATCAAGTATGACACATAGAATGGACCTGCTATCCCCGTTTGAATGAGAAAATCGCATTTCAGTAGGCCTTTAAAATGCCCTAGCTCGATGCTATTTTACATTGGTAGTATGTTAAATCAAATTAGCATTAGCGTTTTCACATGGCGATTTCAACACCTCTGAATTTGGTAATGAAAACTGCAACTAGGATGCCCGTTAAAATCAAAAGGCTGGTGTGTAATAAATACAACACTTCCCCTTTAAACACTTTGTAGTGCTGAATAAAAGAAAATACTGGCACAATCAACTTAAAAGCAAAGGCTACTTGCTGGCCAAGGCAACATACTGTGGTCTATACACAACTGCCATCTAATGTCTTGGAATTGCAACAGTGTGTAAAGTTTACTTTATAAAACAGTACAGTACTTGCAAATTAGACACAGAAGTGTAAAGGTAACAAATGGACAGCATGTTAAATCATACAAATTGAGATTTTTTATTAAATTAACAATTAACATGTATTAACACGTTTGAATACATACAAAATACCAAAAATGAGTACTGTTGATTACTTAAGAATTTGTACTGTACCGGTACAAATATAAAAGTTACCCATCTCTAAATGAAATGGATAAATGGAACATTAATCTTCACTGTTACCTTTATTAAAGATGCTTCTTGGCGAAGATGCCAATGAATAGTCACACTGACTGCGCCTTTGTACTTTGCTACTTTTTCTTAAATTCAATAGATTCTCACCTTCTATATCAAGGTGCTGGCACTCGCAACTTTCTTTGACCGCCATTGTAGATTATTTTGCAGTTGTACTCAGTTAAAAAAAAAGCACAGAAACAGGGTCACGAACACATGGAATGATTTGATTCTGTACTCTATTATATTAGGATAATTGCTTGGCGAACAGACTATTTTGTTACGTGCAATGTTTGGCCATACATTAACCAAGACTGGGCAACATTTTGGCGAAAATCTTTTTGGGGCGTACAAAAAACAAGGTACCTCTGTATGAGTCACCCTCATCTCTCAGTAAGTCAGTTAATATTAGTATAGTTGTAAGATGGATGCATGACTTCATCAACCACAGTTGGATTGTTCATTTCCCATTTCATCTGATTTCCTGTTTTGCTGTGGTTTTATGCACTCCAGCCACTAGAGGGCAACGGTACATTAAACAGCAAGCTCCAACCTGTGCCCCCGGTCACATCGTACGTATGATTAAACTAGATAACGTGTTATTATGTTGGTAGTTACAGTAGATAAACGACATTTGTGAATGACACACTGAATCATTTTGCAAGCCAAGTCTCCCTTCAGCTCGTCAGGTGGCGTCCGTCAACGTCCGTGTTTGTGTGTCATCTCTTGGCCATGACAATGCAAAGTAACTTGATAGCTGGTGTGTTAAAACACTGCCGAGCTGCGGCAAAGACTCTGATGGAAGCTTCAAACAAGCCGTACAAGACCCAGATAAATTGTACGTCGCAAGTGAGGAGTACTGTAGGCCGCAGTGTCGTACAGAACCGGAAAAACTTAACTTTGAAGACCAAACAACGAGCGTCGTACGTGAACTGAGCCTCTGAGCGTCCGCGTGACGACTGTGGGAGAACAGGTGGACATAGTTTGTGTCAAAGCCAGCGAGATTGATGGAGGGGGTCACAGCGCCGGCCCGGGTATTCTCTTACAGTAATGGACCAAGACGGAGACAGCTGGACACTGTGTATTAGTGTGTACTGGTGTGTACTACTGTGTACTGGTGTGTGCGTACATGGAGATGCATTGTGCTAAAACAAGATCATAAATGATTGTATGATGATAACATGCAAACAGAAGCCGCTTGGGGCAAAAAAAAATGTTCTTCTTTTATTGCTTCCTAAAGAACACCTCAGCTGATATGTCTAGGGCTTCAACTAACGATTAATTTGATAATCGATTAATCTGTCGATTATTACTTCAATGAATCGATTGATAATCGGATAATAGAGACGAACTACGTTTCTTTCCTTTCCAATACTTTATTTAAAAAAAAACAGCATACGGGAATCATGTCCTTTCGACTTGCCAAATAAAACAAGAGTGCACCATTGTCCAGCACAATAGCAATAATTTTGCTTAGGGGAATGTCAAACCTGGCTACTACCTATTCCAACCATTCTGCAATGTTGGATGCTGAATGTCTTTTCTCTAGTAGCATGGTCGTAAGGCAGATTGACTTCATGTTCCATTCCTCTCCAATGTAATGGCATGTATTGCCAAGGTAGTCTTCCGGGGCTACACTTGTCCACACATCAGTAGTGAGAGCAATTTTGCTCTGGGTGACTTTTATGTCAGTCTACACTGCATGGAATGTCCGCTCGTACTTCCTCTCCATCAGTTTGGTAAAATGGTTCCTCGAGGTAAGAGTGTAACCAGGGTTGAGGATGTGAATCATTTGTCTAAAACCTTCATCCTCTACCATTGATAGTCGCCTAATGTCAGTTACCAACATATTCAGGATAGCATCAGTCAGTGCAGCCGCTTGCTGTGGTGTGCACACCTTCCTTTGTACCAAGTCTCTAATGCTGGCTTGTTTCTTTCTGAAATGAGAGAAAACATATTATGAACGTACATAGTAGCATCATTTACATGTAACTCAATACATACCCAGTTGATTTAATTAATAATTTCTGACGTAAAAGACAAATACGCCACCATATTAAAAAAACAGCAAAATTAAAGGCCTACTGAAACCCACTACTACCGACCACGCAGTCTCATAGTTTATATTTCAATGATGACATCTTAACATAGCAACACATGCCAATACGGCCTTTTTGGTTTACTAAATTGCAATTTTAAATTTCGCGCCGAAGTATCCTGCTGAAACATCGCGGTATGATGACTCGTAGAAGACATTTTGTTCCAGCACCGTTCCCAGCTATAAGTCGTCTGTTTTCATCGCATAATTCCACAGTATTCTGGACTATTGTGTTGCTGAATCTTTTGCAATTTGTTCAATGAATATTGGAGACGTCAAAGAAGAAAGCTGTAGGTGGGAAGCGGTGTATTGCGGCCGCCTTTAGCAACATAAACACAGCCGGTGTTTCATTGTTTACATTCCCGAAAGATGACGGTGAAGCTTTACTATGGAACAGAGCGGTCAAGCGAACACGGTTGGATTGGACCACACACACAAAGTACAGTGTATTATGCAGCGATCATTTTGAAAGATCGTGTTTAAAAGAGGATTCCTTGCAAAGGGCAAAGATGGGCATCGCCACCACCCGTCGACTGGTGCTGAAGAAAAGTGCGGGGCCGACCTTCAGGTTGTACAGGTACGACCATATAATCTCACTAAAACACTAGTAACACAATAAGCAGATAAGGGATTTTCCAGAATTATCCTAGTAAATTTGTCTAATAACATCTGAATAGCTCCCACTGTATGGTCTTTTTTTTTTTTTTTTTCCTAGTCCTTCACGCTCACTTTCCTCATTCAAGAATCTTTCATCCTCGCTCAAATTACCGGGGAAATCGTCGGTTTCTCGGTCCGAATCACTATCGTTGCTGGTGGCCATGATTGTAAACAATGTTCAGATGTGAGGAGCTCCACAACCCGTGACGTCACGCGCATATCGTCTGCTACTTCCGGTACAGGCAAGGCTTTTTTATCAGCACCAAAAGTTGATAAACTTATCGTCAATGTTCTCTACTAAATCCTTTCAGCAAAAATATGGCAATATCACGAAATGATCAAGTATGACACAGAATGGACCTGCTATCACCGTTTGAATAAGAAAATCTCATTTCAGTAGGCCTTTAAATAAATGGACATTGGAGTTGCAGAATACCCCAATAACAACACAGAAATGTAACTCATCAGATCAGAACTAGATCAGATATAGTACATGTTTCTGTTCTGAATAATAAAGGATTCACTTTAGGCTACCTCTGAATAATAGCATGAAGTATTCCAGCACCTTCATAATGTTTAGTTGTACGAAAGCGTCACTCAAGTCTAAATAGATTTATAAAGCTTTATTGGGCCCGGCTACATTGATCCATCATGAAACCAACCTGAGACATTTCTGTCTGTTACGTTTATTTCGAAATTGGTAACCGTGCGTTTTCTCTCTCATAACAAAGTCAAATGTGCCGGGGACACATTATCAGCCCCGCGTTGCAACAAAGACATAATGTTAACGTTACTCACAAAAAAGCTGAACTCATGAATGCCTGTTGCGACTCAAAACAACACAGAAAATGAAGACGTTGCACTATCCAAAAAGTTGTGAAAGTTAATAGACAACAGTTGCTGCTGCGCTTCCTTAAAAAAAAATCTCCTCGTTAACAAAAGATTAAAAACACCCAAAGACGGACACAACAGATGAATATACTCGGACTATGGACTTAAAAAAGTTATGTAATGTGAGTTCTTCCCTTCATCCATGGCTCCTCTTCAGGTGCTCCCGAAGCAATGTTGTCCTTCCGTCCATGCTGCACGTTTTGCAGGAATTGTCTTCTTTGAAGTCTTGAAAGTAAAGTGTTCCGACACTTTGGACGAATTAGGTCGTACACTTTTCTCCATTGAAGCATTAACCTCAAGATGTTTCTCCGCTGAACTATCCGTACTGTTTCCCTCCTCCATTTTTCAAACGTTTCCAGGCAAATGAGACGGCGTGGTCACGTGAGCTGCACATGACACCTCATTGTCTGGCTCACTGCCACCACATGAGACTTAGCCCCAGCGCAGCCGTGGCGCTGTTTTGTACTGTTTTTGAGTACAAACTCATTTTGATCATTGTTTCTCAGCTGTTTGTAAATGTTGCAGTTTATAAATGAAGGTTAAGGGGGAAAAAGAAAAAGAAAAAGTGCCTCAGTTCATGCCCATTGCATACATACAACGAATCAATGACTAAATTAATCGCCAACTATTTTTATAATCGATTTTAATCAATTAGTTGTTGCAGCCCTATATGTATCACATTCTAATATAAATATATCAAAACAAGTTAAGAGTAGGGTTGGTTTAGGGTTTGAGTTAAAGATGAGGTTATGTTCAGTTTTAGGGTTTGGATTAGGGCTGGGGTTAGGTTTAGCTCTAAAGGGCACGTCTCATGCTGACAATATTGGCACCTATTTCATAGTTCTGGACCTAAAAATGATCTCTATAGGCTAAATTCCCCCCCAAAATCGACACCCCGACTGAGTTCAGATTTGTTTTTGACTTGTGACCCGGGGTGGATTACTCTTCCATGCACAACTGTGGACATGTCCATGTAGCTGACCTGGCTGCGCCCGGAAGAAATGAATAATAAATGATAAATGGGTTGTACTTGTATAGTGCTTTTCTACCTTCAAGGTACTCAAAGCGCTTTGACACTACTTCCACTTTCACCCATTCACACACACATTCACACACTGATGGAGGGAGCTGCCATGCAAGGCGCTAACCAGCACCCATCAGAAGCAAGGGTGAAGTGTCTTGCTAAGGACACAACGGACGTGACGAGGTTGGTACGAGGTGGGGATTGAACCAGGGACCCTCGGGTTGCTCACAGCCACTCTTCCACTGCGCCACGCCAAAGATCCCCTTATGATGATCTGTCAGCTTCCCGATGGACTGGACTCGAACCAAGGGCGTAGAATTGGGTAGGGACGCTAGGGACACGTCCCTACCTATATCCAGCTGCTACTGTGTAGTCACCAGCAATACAACCGCTGCCCGTAATGTTTAGTCAATGATTATGGCACAGAAAGGGTTAAATGTCGGTCTCTGCTAGAAGTCCCGCCTCTAACCTAAATATCACTCCCTGATTGGTTTCCAGGTTTCATGCTAACTTACGTGTGATTGGCTGTCCCCGCTGTCACTCCTTCTGCTTGTAAAAGCTAGCCTACATGCTAGTTGCTAGCGACCGGACGAGAGGCGGTGCAACTGTCAGTGCAAGTTGTCAACATGTTCGGCATTTGTTGTTCCTGGCACACGGTAGCTAGATGGATTTTAATATCAGTGCTGTGATTTACATTGTGTTTGTGTCTGTTTGCGTGCGTGTGTGCTGTAGGTTTCGAAGGATGTCAATGAAAAGAAAACTGGACTCCTTTAGGAGTCAAACTGTAAGTTACTTCAAGGGTGTGTAGAGGCTCAACAATATTGAATAATTCAACAATATATCCCTCCTGTCACGCCCCTTAGAGTGCTATGATGAGCATATACCATGGACTGGAGTGATATATTGCTTTTATGAAACGGTTACCAATAAAGGCAATGTGAAATAGGAATATTCAATCAATTTAATGTAGTTTTATTCAACCAGAAATACATATTATCCAATAAAATAGCCTCACTGTGGAAAAAATAGTCCCACCTATCCAGACGTTAGCTCCAAATTAGCACTGCATCTCGTCTTTTCCTCCGCTTTTTTTCAGGTGAAAGTCAATGCTCAGTCCCCTCTACCATTGTTAACCCTCCCCGGAGGTGAAAGTTAACCTTAAACATGTGAATTCAACTACTTTAGTCTCCGTTTTTTAACATCGTAAAAACATCAGCTGTCTTTTACTACGGACTGCAACAGTCCGTTGTCACGGATACATGACAACATCTTCCATTCATACCAGTCATACGTGCCTGAGGCGGAGTGATAGCCTGCGCTGTGATAAGGCTTTAGAATAGTAGCCGTGCTCAATATTTAAACCACGGTTAACAGCCAATCAGATCGCCGGATTTCATCTTACCGTTTTATTTTTGAAATTATTTTTTAGTTTCATGTATTTGTGTAGAAGTGAGCAACGGTTTGAAAATACCAATGAACAAAACTTTTTGGTGGAAATACAATAAAACCTCACTAGATGATCATGTGATTTTTTAATTATAAAATATAATAATTAATATTAATTAATATTCATATTTAGTAAAAGCCTTTTTGCTCATGCAGTAACTGTACCATCAAGCTCTATGGTCATTGTTCCTAATGTATCTGTTATGCATCAACATATTTTTTTGTAAGGTGACAGACAGCCGAGAAGCTGGAGGAGATGGAGGAGGAGAGGCCAGAGAAGTTAGAGGAGGAGAGGCAGGAGGAAGTAGAGAAGGAGAGGCTGGAGATTATTACAGTTCATTTATGTTTATTTACAATGTTGTATTGCATGAATGTATTTCTGATGTTGTTGATGGACAGTAGGCTATGTTAATTGACAGTATGATGCACAGTTGGACTATAGCCCTACACTAAAGAGTAAAGATGAGAACTCTTTGAAGTTGTCTCCTTTGCTTTCATTTTAGTTGCTTTACCCTATAACATCGGCATGACGTGAAATTATGATTGCTAATGTAAAAAAAAAAAGTAAACTTTCAGAGTGCTGCCTTGGAGCACTTTTGACTCCAACTATATCTGTTAGTTAAAACATGTAATAATTGCACCCACTCGACGTCAATTGCAGCCCATCACCTTGAAACGGGGTTACCTATCCTTCGCAATGTTTCATTTCCCCCACCTGGGGTCTTTTGTTTTTTTTTTGTTTTTTCTTGCCTAGTTGTGAATTTAGATCAGAAGATGTTGAGAGTTTGTAAAGCTCTTTGAAACACTTGTGATTAAGGGCAATATAAATGTATTTTAATTGATTTTCTAATCAGCTTCAGCACATTTTGGAATGCCCACTTTTATCTACAAAATGTTGGCGGGCCTGCATCAGCCTGCTGATGTCATCTATAGAAAAAAGAAAAATCACACATATCGTTATATACAATCCGTCAAATTTAAATCATATAAGACCATTCAACACTTTCAAGACGGCTAAAGTCTATATGCACATCATGATATTCTCACATATAAATTATTGTTTCACATGCAGCTGAGATAGGTAGGCTCTAGCGACCACCGCGACCCCAAAAGGGACAAGCGGTAGAAAATGGATGGATGGATGGATGGATTGTATTATTAAAAAAAAAAACGTAACATTCTTGATCTGGAAAGCTACCAGATCGGTATGGATCATTAAGTTTTATATGGGCTTGCACCCCTACCATTAGATAGGCTGACCATATTGTGAAATCCTAAAAAGAGGACACATATGCGTGGCAAGGCCGGGACTAGGTGAAAATGTGCCAATGATACTTGAACTTGCTTTACAAACGATACATTTATTTAAATAAAGCATTTTTTCTCCACTGCTGACAGCAGTTTTGGCGCTAGAAATTTTCAAAATGGGGTCACAAGGACCCCATCACGTCATAAAAATGGGGTCCCACTTTTTTTTAAGCGTTTTGAAAACAAATGATGAACGCATTATCCAGTTATAGCTCACATTCTATATTGTGTTTTGGAAAAAGGTTGTCATAAACGTTACTTAATTCATTAAAAAAAAAAAAAAAAAAAAGAAGGCAAATGTGTATTCATATGTAAATGTATTCAGTCTTAAACATTCATTTACTTTCTTCTTTCCTTCATGGATCTAAACTTTACTGCTGCCGCTAGTTTTTTCTATGTTTTTATTTAATAAGTTGTTGGTGTATTTATTTCAGTATTAAAGTGTAAAAAGTGTTTTGCTACGGTCATGAAATGATGATAATGGTGTGCCAGGGCATACATACATTTTATTTTCAACTTTATTTTTTTTTTTATGTTGTTTTTTTTGTTTTGTTTTCCGCCCTTTTTTATGGCAAACACACAAAATATGCAAAATATTCCACCAAAAATATTTTTCAAACTGGAATATTTGATGTGACGTAACCGGGGTTGAGGTGGGAGGGCTATGTTGTAGCGTCCCGGAAGAGTTACTGCTGCAAGGGGTTCTGGGTATTTGTTCTGTTGTGTTTATGTTGTGTTACGGTGCGGATGTTTTTTTCATTCTTGTTTTGGTGTGGGTTCACAGTGTGACGCATATTTGTAACAGTGTTAAAGTTGTTTATACGGTCACCCTCAGTATGACCTGTAGGGCTGTTGACCAACGATGCCTTGATTAACAATCAATTCGCTCTCTCGCTCTCTGCCTGTGAGTGAATTGTCTGTCCTGGTCTAATTGTCTTGTAATTGTGTATTGCAACTGCTTGTCTTGTCTGTTTTATGATGTCTTATTTATTTGGTTCCTATTTCTGTCATTGTGGTTTTAAAGTCTTATGTATCTCACAGTGTTATTTTAGAAACCTGCCTTGGGACTACAGCTAAAACTGAGCATATATTCTAAGTCCGGCGCATTAAGACTGTTTATTCAAGTGCTGATTAATGATCACTGTCCCAGTTAAATAAATTAAATACAAGAAGACCGGCGGCAATTTTATATTGTGCAGTAAGTGTTTTGGTAGCATCTTCATCCCAAATCATATTATTGTATCAAATATGGCTGCCGGATTGTTGCATGCAGAATGAGGGCCCCCAGCTAAAAAGGGGCCCTCTTACCTGAAAGTGTCAAGTCATATACTAATAGGGACTGTATACAGACCCCCTAATCAGAGTGATTTCTATGGTGCCCTGGAGGAGTGCTTAGCTGGTGTAGAAAACATGGAGATTATTATAACTGGAGATCTGAACACAGATATTCAACGCAGAGATGCGCCTGTCTTCAAATCTTACAGCAAATTCTGTAATCTGCATGCTCTTTCCCAGCTAATAACACTCCCCACACGGGTGTGTGTTTCCACCCAGTCAACCATAGATCTCATCCTCACATCGGACCGGCATAATATTAAAAATAGTGGGGTCATGATCTGTGGTCTTAGCGACCACTATATAACCTTCTGCACGCGCAAAATAAGTAAACCTAAAGCCAATGGCCACATAACAGCTCAATCCAGATCCCTTAAAAAATACAACAGTGATAATTTCAACCTCAAATTAGATGAGTGGGACTGGTCCCCTGTGCTCACGAGCAACCTGGTTGAGGATGCTTGGGATCGCTTCAAAACAGCGTTCCTAGCTATACTAAATGATATGGCTCCCATGAGAACAGTCAGGATCAAAGCCCGCTCTGAACCGTGGATCAATCCAGACCTATTAGCTGCCATAAAAGACAGGGACAGAAAATATTTCGAATACCAAAAGTGTAAAACCGAAGTAAATAAACAACCCAATAATAATAACCTCAAATCACTCCTTTCAACGCTCAAAAAGCAATGCAATAAATTAAGAAATAAAACAAACAACCTGACTAAATCCTTAAAAAAAAATTATATCAATGACAAAATAGAGGAAAACACAAATAAGCCACGTGAGCTCTGGAAAATTCTCAACAACCAGCTTCCTGGATGCAGCCAGAAACTTAAAACCAGACTCACCAACATCAACATCAAGGAGGGTGACGCCCTCATTACAGACAAAATAGAGGTAGCAAGCAGACTTAACATCTTTTTCACCAACATAGCCACAACTCTCGTAAAGAAGCTATCCCAACATTCTGGTCGCTTTGGTGTAGAACACATTAAAGCCTTCTACAGAAAGCTCGGAGTAGTCAACAACAATTTCAAATTAGAAATGGTCTCAGCTAACGAGGTGCTTAATAAATTGAGCGCTCTCCACACAAACAAGGCCACCGGCCTTGACAATATCCCCTCCAGATTCCTCATGGACTCTGCCACCACCATTGCCCCAATAATCACTCATATAATAAACCTCTCAATCAAACAAGGCCAAGTACCCAAGGATTTCAAGATAGCAAGAGTAACCCCCCTTTATAAAAAAGGAAGCAAATTAGAACCTGGTAACTACCGACCTGTTTCTATTCTCAGTTCCATTTCGAAAGTAATGGAGAAAATAGTTTATGAACAGGTTGATAGATACCTTGCTACTAATAAACTAATGTACAAATTCCAATCCGGCTTCAGAACTAACCACTCCACTGACACATGCCTTCTCTATCTGACCGACCACATCAAACATGAGGTGGACGCGGGCAAATACTGCGGCATGGTCATGCTGGACATTCAGAAGGCCTTTGACACCGTTAACCATGCTATACTGTTGGATAAGCTCCGAGCAATCGGATTCGACGAAACCTCATCAAACTGGATGCAATCTTACTTGGAGGGGAGGAAACAGGTGGTAGAGGTGAACGGCACCATGTCCCCTCCCCTCTCAGTAAGCTGTGGAGTCCCTCAGGGGAGTATACTAGGACCTTTACGGTTCCTAATATACGTGAATGTCATGCCATCAGCATGCCACTGTGAATTGTTCCTGTTTGCGGATGACTCGGCCCTGCTGGTATCCGGCAAGGACAAGTCACAGGTGGAACAAATCCTCAGTGCTGAACTCCTCAATATTTGCACCTGGCTCGCTGACAACAAGCTATCCATACACTTAGGTAAAACGGAATCCATCCTATTTGGGTCCCATATCAAACTTAAGAAGGTCAGTGACTTCACTATAAAAGTGGGTGACATTGTGATCACCAGGAAGGATGAGATCACCTACCTAGGTTCCATTCTAGAGGCTAATCTTTCCTGTGATAAAATGGCAACCAAGGTGATCAAAAAGGTCAACCAAAGAACGAGATTCCTCTACAGAATCTCCTCTCTGGTCAACAAAAGCACCTTGAGGATTCTAGCGGGAACTCTCATTCAACCCTTCTTCGATTACGCTTGCACCTCCTGGTACCCCAGCACCTCCAAAACCCTCAAATCTAGACTCCAAACATCCCAGAATAAGCTAATCCGGTTACTTTTAGACCTCCACCCCAGATCACACCTCAATCCAACCCACTTCTCCAAAGTGGGCTGGCTCAGGGTGGAGGACAGAGTAAAACAACTTGCACTGAGCCTAGTCTATAAAATCCGCTACACCGGCTTGATACCGAAGTACATGTCAAACTACTTCCTTAACGTAAATGACCACCATAACCACAACACCAGGGGGAGCTCCACAAACCACGTTAAACCCAGATTTCGATCTAACAAAGGTCTTAACTCATTCTCTTTCTATGCCACATCAATGTGGAATGCACTCCCAACAGGCATAAAAGTAAGTGCATCTCTATATTCCTTCAAAACCGCTCTAAAACAACACCTCCAGGCAACTTCAACACTTTACTAATACCCTCCTCCATTCACATCCCATCTCCCCGGATTATAAACAACTCAAATGTACTTCTAATGTATATACTTGTTCTTATGCTATCTGAACTCACTATGTTCTCTGCTGGCTGTACATATCCTACTGTAAGACCTACACTGTTTCAATGTCCACATTTCTCTGTTGATGCAATTGTTGATGACTGAAGTTCTGATATCAACCAAAGCTCCTCATCCCACCCCCCGGATTGTAAATAATGTAAATAATTCAATGTACATACTATGATGATTAACTTGTGTGATGACTGTATTATGTTGATAGTATATATTTGTACCATGAATTGATTAACGTGGACCCCGACTTAAACAAGTTGAAAAACTTATTCGGGTGTTACCATTTAGTGGTCAATTGTACGGAATATGTACTGTACTGTGCAATTTACTAATAAAAGTATCAATCAATCAATCAATCAATATATTGAAATTTAACCGCAACAACAACTTTGATTCTATCACCGGAAATACAAAGACAATATCAGAATAATGTCAAAAACAGTGTCAGAATCCTGCTTGAGGTGCCCCTTCCAGCAGACAAAAGTCTCATTTGCACGTTAACACTGACAATGAGGAACTAATTAATGACAATTAAAGGGACAGGCGGTAGAAAATGGATGGATGTATGGACGCTATAGCACAGTGTCAATGACACTGTCAGAATCCCCCTGAAGAGGGCCCCTTCCCTGCAACTGACACATTGTGCCCGTATACTCGTCGCAAATTAATCTCAACTTTTGCTCTCTGCACGTCGAAAAATGGTTACAAAAAATGAAAACAAACCAGAAGTAGAAGAGGAACAAGAACAAGAGAGAGAAGAAACGGCAAAAGACTGGTAAGACTTCTACATTATGGCTCTATGGCCACTTCTAAACTACTGCATGCACACCAACCCAGCTGATTGTTCATCTAAATATCCAGCATGCATGCCAAAACAGTGCTTCATGCTTTTAATTGTGCTTTGTTAGCTCTATAGTCAGTGTACAAAATGTAAGATTAAGCTGTGATTTATTTTAAAGCCATTAAAAATAAATTAATAAACTAGCAAGGTGTTTTGCTGAAATACATATGCCCCCTCCTCAAATAGTTTGTCTCTGACACCTGTGATGATGAAGATACAGTGTAATTCTCTTATCTGGCTGCTAGAATACCAATTTTTAAACATTACAGTAAATGTTACATATTTACATAATGTACATACATACTGTACATACATAGAAACATATTTCAACTTCAATCCATCCATCCATTTTCTACCGCTTATTTCCTTTGGGGTTGCGGGGGGCGCTGGTGCCTATCTCAGTTACAATCGGGCGGAAGGCGGGGTACACCCTGGACAAGTCGCCACCTCATCACTGATTTTTCAACTTTTGTTTTAAATATTCACACCCACTGTCTATAAAGTCACTTCAAGATATTTAATATTTTCAAATGTATGGCCTACTTATTCTTTTGTAAAAAGTAATCAACTGTTGAACTCTATGCTTGCAGAATGTGCTTGCTAAAATCATTATATTTGTAACAGTGCCATCAACTTTACCTCATGTTTCTGACAAGGACACAGATAAAGAAACCATGGCTGAGTCTGCATCCACCTTATCAAGGCAGCTTGAGTCCACACCACTTTCCGGAACTGATGCACCACCAGCTTGGTAGTTAAGGTATGATTAAATAGAAACATTATGTTTGCTCATTTTTGTTTATTTGAAGGCTGCTCTTTGTCACTGATTCTGTTCATAACGTTTATGGACAGAATTTCTCGGCACAGTCAAGGCGTTGAGGGGTTCCGGTTTGGTGGCCGCGGGATCAGGTCTCTGCTTTTTGCAGATGATGTGGTCCTGATGGCTTCATCTGGCCGGGATCTTCAGCTCTCACTGAATCAGTTCGCAGCCGAGTGTGAAGCGACTGGAATGAGAATCAGCAACTCCAAGTCCGAGTCCATGGTTCTCGCCCGGAAAAGTGTGGAGTGCCACCTCCGGGTTGGGGAGGACACCCTGCCCCAAGTGGAGGAGTTCAAGTACCTAGGAGTCTTGTTCACGAGTGAGGGAAGAGTGGATCGTGAGATCGACAGGCGGATTGGTGCGGCGTCTTCAGTAATGCGGACGTTGTATCGATCCGTTGTGGTGAAGAAGGAGCTAAGCCGGTCGATCTAAGTTCCCATCCTCACCTATGGTCATGAGCTTTGGGTCATGCTCAAAAAGACAAGATCATGGGTACAAGCGGCCGAAATGAGTTTCCTCCGACCGGTGGCGGGGCTCTCCCTTAGAGATAGGTTGACAAGCGCTGCCATCCGGGAGGAGCTCAAAGTAAAGCCGCTGCTCCTCTACATTGAGAGGAGCCAGATGAGGTGGTTCGGGCTTCTGGTCAGGATGCCACCCGAACGCCTCCCTAGGGAGGTGTTTAGGGCACGTCCAAGCGGTAGGAGGCCACGGGGAAGACCCAGGACACGTTGGGAAGACTATGTCTCCCGGCTGGCATGGGAACGCCTCGGGATCCCCCGGGAAGAGCTGGACGAAGTGGCTGGGGAGAGGGAAGTCTGGGCTTCCCTGCTTAGGCTGCTGCCCCCGCGATCCGACCTCGGATAAGCGGAAGAAGATGGATGGATGGATTAGTGATTAAGGAAAATTAAGTTATTTCCACTGTGAATTGTAAATATTTTATATTTTATGAATAATTGCACATTTTGTTATATTTTGTATACATATTTAGGTATTCAAGTTTTGTATATTTTTTTTGTTTTGTATTATGTTAATTACACATTTGATAGATTGAATAAATATTACTATAAACTTATTGTAATTTTTGTATAAAACATTCCTGTTTTAATTCAAATGTTTAGGACTAAAACAATAAGTGCATTCTGTGTTTCAATCGGTTAAATACCATGAAACTGGCCTAGTTTCAGGTTGTAGCAAAATAAATAAAGAAGCGATCAGCCTGCATACATTTCCAAATGATGGGAATATGAGGAAAGTATGGATCTGCCACTCACATTGATTCATGCAAAAGAGGAGTGTAATTTGCAAATATTATTTTAATAATTCAGACTTTGGAGAACAAGAGCCCTATTTGGAGTTTGGATTAAAAACAATTTAAAAGTCTCAAGTCAAATGTGATCCTGAAAATGTGGAGCACCCTTAAGGGGAGAAAGACTGATTCCAAACCTGCAAAAAAAAAACTGGAGAAAAAAACAGCTGACTCAAAAATATTTTATATTTATATTTACTTTTTGCTAATAATGTTAACCATATCAGTTTTTAAGTAACCATGCACCAAAGTAACAAAAACATGCCATTTAGTGAAAAATAAAATAGTTTTATTACTGTCCATGCAAGGAAATGTGCTCCAGTTCTGTAGATGTCTGGCGATGGAAAGGGGACGTTCCAAGTATATCTAGCCGTCACTCAAAAACTTTGCTGTTCGCACTAATTTCAAACTTTGCTGTTAGCACTAATTCACCACAGAAGGGTCCCTTTTCAGGGCACTTTTTACACGCAGCAGGTCTACAAGCACACACCTTATACATTTAAATACACACACAAGCGAATACCTGAGCAAAAGAGGCAAGGAAAAACTCCCCTTTGTCTGTTTTGAAGTCAAAATACAAGGAAATGAAGCTAACCTGCTTCGCATCATTGTTCCAAAGTGATGGAATGAAGGTGTCTCAACAGAGAGAAGGAAAAAGCAGCACTGGGTCTTGTTTAGCAATGGGGGAGCGCTCGAGCAGCAGCACAATGCAGTCAAGGTCAGCCGTAAAGACTTTAATCAAAGCAAAAATGTTCTTAATTTGACCAGCATTTTTGTCAAAGGAACATGTTGACGCTGGACCTTCAGTCACTTACAAAGACTTTATCGAGCAACAATAAATACACAAGGGACTTGATGACGCCGTTCTGTCACTTCAACGCCCTATACAAGCTCTCGTGCTTTTGGTGTAGTCAATAGCCTTCAGAAACAGACACTGAAAAAACCAAAACTCCCAAGACAAAAGAGAAAATCATCCTTAGCAGTAAGTAACATTTGTCAAAAATTTTAAATGGACCTGCGAGTGTTCCTGACCTCAGGCCAAGCATTTGATACCAACTGGCTGGCTTTTGGGCTTTTCCTTTTTAAGTATACTATGTTAATTGCTAGCATGCTCAGAGCCAGGGGCGCCGAAAAGGGGGGGTAAAGGAGATGGATTCTAGGGGCCCATGATGGAGGGGGGCCCAGAGAGGCCCCTAATGATGATAAACATTTTATGAAATTATGTGTTGGGGGTCCTGTAAAGATTCTTTTCATGGGGCCCAAAATCCCTAGCGGCGCCCCTGCTCACAGCTAGGATTAATTGTACAGGTATACAAACATACCTGTACAATCAAATCAGATTCCAGAAAACCCAGAGTGAGATGTTCTACCTCTTGTGCGAAACACAAATGCATAAAAAGACTTAAGACATTAAAATGACTAGTAAAACATTCAAAAACACAACAACCAACTTCTAAAACATAAAAAATTACTCTAAAACACATAAAAAGACTCCGAAGAGATGCACAGTGACATCTAAAACATAAATTACTCCTAAAACACGTAACATGACTCCTAAAACACATAATAAAACTCCTAATACACATAAAGACTCCGAAAACATGTAAAAAAGACTCCTAAAAAACGTAAAAAGACTCCTAAAAACACATAAAAAGACTCCAAAAACACAAATTAAAAACAGAATGAGGTGTTTGCATCCTTTGCGAGCACATACACTTGGTGGCCTTGTAGGTGGACAGTGAACGTGAATGGAAGACCTGAAGGATACAATAATTTATGGGTGCGCTTCATCAGTAGTGTTCCTCTGGTTCATTGGGTGTTTTGGCCTTTAACACTATACACCCTCTCCAGAGGCGCCCAGCTACAGGATTATCAGACCTGAGCTTGTGACCCAAGTCCAATTAGCCATGAAAGTCACCTTGTTGGCAGACATATCAGGGAACTATGCATGGCAGGGGCGTCCGGTTCCCTGAGTCAGATTTTTGGTCTGCCTGACCGCATACCTCCTGATGCACTAGTTGGGGGCCCAATTGGGGTCATTCCTCTTCAGCCAGAGCCACCGGCTGCTCTTTTCGGCTGCCTCAGTTGCGGCTTTGATTGCTGTACGCAGGGACTGGCCCCCGACTCCCAAGTCCCTCAGCAGTTTTGTGGTAGAGGTTCCCACGAAGCCTCTGCACCCAACCTCCACAGGGCGGACTTCAGTAATCCAGCCACGATTTTGAGCTTCCGCGGCCAGCTCGGAATACCGCAAATGTTTCCTCTCATATGCCTCTTCCATGGATTCCTCCCAGGGTACAGTGAGCTCAACAATGAAGGCCTTTTTGTGGGAAGGGGACCAGAAAACTAGGTCAGGCCTCAAAGTGGTAGTGGAGATCTCGGTGGGGAAAAATCAACTAATTGCCAACATCTGCCAGCATCTTCCAGTCGCGTGCTGGACACAGCTGACTTCTCTCTTACAGGTTAATGTTGCGCCCAGCAAGTGTGACCCCTTCACGGACAAAGGTAGTTCTCTATGAGTTCTTTGATGTTGGTGGTGGTAGTGCGTTGATGTTGGATCGTTTTACCTCTAGTGTGGAAGCAAGGCTATTCAAAACTTGGTTGTGGCGCCAAGTGTATTGCCCCTGAGTGAGGCTGGTTTTGCAACCTGAGAGTATGTGTCAGAGGGAGGCCGGCTTAGCACAAAGGGCACATGATGGATCTTCGCCAAACCACCGCTGGAGATTGATTGAGTTCGGAAGGATATCGTAGGTAGCTCTGATGGCAAAGCTTAAGCTCCTTGCTTCCCTGGCCCATTCATCCCTCCAGCTCAACTTCTTTCTTTCAACGCCTTCCCACCGAGTCCACCGACCCCACCGACCCTGTTTGCCAAGGGTGACTGCCTTGGCCCATCGCAAGGCCTCCTCCTGACGCCGTACTTCCTCCACTACCATCTTCCTCCATGTTGGCACAGTGGCACTTCTCCAGGCAGGGTGACTAGACGTAAGTCATAGGCCTCCTCTACCTTGCTGAACATTCCCCACAATGTCAACATGTCTGAAAGGTGCTGTTGCCTCTTCAAGTGCTCTTGCTGGTGTCCACTTGCGCCCTGAAACCAATGTTGGCGCATTTTCCCTAACCGCTGGATCTTTGGATTCACTCAAGGTCAACTGCAGTCGTGGTTTGCCACACTTGAACTCCCCTGTAAGACTGGTAAGGGGCAACTTGAGCATACTGTCACCGTAAAGGCCTATGGTGGTGAGACAGGGTGGAACTCCAAGCCATTTTTTTTAAGTAGACGGTGACTCTTCTCTCCAGCTTATCCACTATTGAGATGGGCACCTCATAGACTGCCAGGGGTAGTAAGCCAAACTGGAGGCACCAGGACTTGAGCTTTCCAGGAAGTTGGGGACTGTCAATCGCCAGTAGGCCTCTTTTGATGTCATTGCACAACTGGTTCACCTGGTCTTTATCTCTTAGACTTGCATCATATCGCCTTCCTAGACTGTTGACTGGCTGCTCAGATATAGTGGGGATTGGCTCATCTCCAATGAAGAACTGCAATTCAGCGAGCACTCCCTTCACCACTGAGATGCTGCGTGACTTTGATGGGTTAATTTTCATCTGAGCCCAACTGATGTTCTCCTCGAGTTTTCGAAGTAATCTCCTGGTGCAAGCACACAGAGTGGTGATGTCATCCATGTAGGCTCTGAGGGGAGGGAGGCGCCTGCAAGAGCCCAGTTTTTGTCCACCTACGACCCATTTTGAGGCTCCAATGATGACCTCCATGGCCATGGTAAATGCAAAGGGAGATACAGTACATCCGGCAATGATGCCTATTTCCAGGTGCTGCCATGATGTGGTAAATTCCGGTGTTGAGAAGCAGAACTGCAGCTCATGAAAGTACACTTTCACCAGAGTCATGATGGTGTCTTGGATGTTGAAAAATTTGAAGGCAGTCCAGAGGAGCTCATGGGGCACAGAGCCAAAAGCATTTGCGAGATCCAAGAAGACTGCGTGAAGGTCCCTTTTCTCCTGCTTTGCCATTTGGATCTTGTGCCAGATCATACTGGCATGTCCTAGGCCTTCTGAACAGATGTATCTATAAACTAATTTCTGTGCAGGTACTCGGCCATCCTTTGTGCAATAACACTGAAGAAGATTTTACCCTCCACGTTTAGCAAGGCAATTGGGCGGAACTGACTGATGTTTGCGGCGTTTTTCTCCTTTGGAATAAGGATCCCACCTGCCCTACGCCATGCTTTAGGAATAGTTTTCTTCTGCCATACCGTTCTCATGAGTCTCCAAAGAATCCTGCAGACATCTGGTGCGTTCTTGTAAATCTTGTAGGGGACTCTTTTTGGCCCAGGAGCTAAAGCTGTTCTTGCCCGATGGACCTCCTTCCATGTTGGAGGACCGGTCTCAAAATGATGCTTTGGGGGGTTGATTGGTGGAATGTCTGGAGGAATGGCCATGTGTTCACGACGCCTTGGATCAGAGACGTAATCCAAAACTTCTTCCAAAATTCGTTGTGTTTGGAGGAAGAAGAACACTGAGTTGCAACCCAAGAACACCATAACTACTGTGAAGCATGGGGGTGGAAACATCATTCTTTGGGGCTGTTTTCTGCTAAGGGGACAGGAGGATTGATCCGTGTTAAGAAAAGAATGAATGGGGCCATGTATCGTGAGATTTTGAGCCAAAACCTCCTTCCATCAGTGAGAGCTTTGAACGGTTGACCAAATACTTATTTTCCACCATAATTTACAAATACATTCTTTAAAATTCCTACAATGTGAATTCCTGGATTTTTTTTTCACATTCTGTCTCTCACCGTTAAAGTGTACCTATGATGAAAATTACAGACCTCTGTCATCATTTTAAGTGGGAGAACTTGCACAATCGGTGGCTGACTAAATACTTTTTTGCCCCACTATATATCTTGATCACAGAAGGCTGCAATATTTATCGCGATACAGAACTTAGACCATATCACCCATCCCTACTTACAACTAACACTTGTCCACAACTGACCTGTCTAATTTCAGCAGTGCAATGGGTTCCAGCACCAGTTTATCCAGCCCCCTCATCTGTTTGGACGCCTCTTGTATATATACATGTGTATGTATGTATATATACACGTATATATACATACAGTATACTGTACATATATATACACATATATATGTATATATACACATATATAAATATATACACGTATATATACACATATATGTATATATAAATATATATACATATATATATATATATATATATATATCGTATACATACACATACAGTATATATGCATATACACATATATACTGTATATGTGTGTATATATATATACACACACATGTATACATGTATGTATGTATATATATACAGTATATATATATGTACATATATGTGTATATATATATCTCTATATACATATATGTGTATATGTATATATATATGTATATGTACATATATATGTGTGTGTATGTATATATATATACACATATAATGTATATGTGTGTATATATACATATATGTATATTTATATATATGTATATATATATGGATATGTATGTATATATACATATATATACATTCCATATGTATACATATGTATGTATGTATGTATGTGTATATATATACTGTATATACATATATGTATATTTATAGTGTATATATATGTATATTTATATATATGTATATGTATGTATGTATATATATACACATATATATATATACACATTACATAAATGTATACATATGTATGTATTATGGCTGCGAATCTTTGGGTGTCCCACGATTCGATTCAATATCGATTCTTGGGGTCACGATTCGATAATATATCGATTTTTTTCGATTCGATTCTTGATTCAAAAACGATATTTTTCCGATTAAAAACGATTCTGTATTCATTCAATAAATAGGATTTCAGCAGGATCTACCCCAATCTGCTGACATGCAAGCAGAGTAGTACATTTTTTTTTTAAAAAGCTTTTATAATTGTAAAGGACAATGTTTTATCAACTGATTGCAATAATGGAAATTTGTTTAAACTAATAAACGAACCAAAAATATGGCTTATTTTATCTTGTGAAAATATTGGACACAGTGTGTTGTCAAGCTTATGAGATGCGATGCAAGTGTAAGCCACGGTGACACTATTATTCTTTTTTTTTTTTTTTATAAATGTCTAATGATAATGTCAATGAGGGATTTTTGATCACTGCTATGCTGAAATTATAATTAATATTGATACTGTTGTTGATAATATTCATTTTTGTTTCACTACTTTTGGTTTGTTCTGTGTCGTGTTTGTGTGTTCTCAATTGCTGTTTATTGTAGTTCTGAGTGTTGCTGGGTCAGATTTCGTTGTGTAATTGGATTGCATTGTTATGGTATTGATGTGTAGCGGTTTGTTGGCTTGATAAAAAAAGAACAAAACAAAAAAAACGATTTATTTAAAATTTAAATCGATTCTGAATCCATCCATCCATCCATCATCTTCCGCTTATCCGAGGTCGGGTCGCGGGGGCAGCAGCCTAAGCAGGGAAGCCCAGACTTCCCTATCTCCAGCCAATTCGTCTAGCTCTTCCCGGGGGATCCCGAGGCGTTCCCAGGCCAGCCGGGAGACATAGTCTTTCCAACGTGTCCTGGGTCTTCCCCGTGGCCTCCTACCAGCTGGACGTGCCCTAAACACATCCCTAGGGAGGCGTTCGGGTGGCATCCTGACCAGATGCCCGAACCACCTCATCTGGCTCCTCTCGATGTGGAGGAGCAGCGGCTTTACGTTGAGCTCCTCCCGGATGGCAGAGCTTCTCACCCTATCTCTAAGGGAGAGCCCCGCCACCCGGCGGAGGAAACTCATTTCGGCCGCTTGTACCCGTGATCTTATCCTTTCGGTCATGACCCAAAGCTCATGACCATAGGTGAGGATGGGAACGTAGATCGACCGGTAAATTGAGAGCTTTGCCTTCCGGCTCAGCTCCTTCTTCACCACAACGGATCGATACAACGTCCGCATTACTGAAGACGCCGCACCGATCCGCCTGTCGATCTCACGATCCACTCTTCCCCCACTCGTGAACAAGACTCCTAGGTACTTGAACTCCTCCACTTGGTTCTGAATCGCACAACGTATTCGATTCGTATTTGAATTGATTTTTTCCCACACCCCTAGTATGTATATATATATATATATATATATATATATATATATATATATATATATATATATATATATATATACATATATATATATATATATATATATATATATTGAAGTGAATTATATTTATATAGCGCTTTTTCTCTAGTGACTCAAAGTGCTTTACATAGTGAAACCCAATATCTAAGTTACATTTAAACCAGTGTGGGTGGCACTGGGAGCAGGTGGGTAAAGTGTCTTGCCCAAGGACACAACGGCTGTGACTAGTATGGCGGATGCGGGGAGAGAACCTGCAACCCTCAAGTTGCTGCCACGGCCGCTCTACCAACCGAGCTATACCGCCCCATATATATATATATATATATATATATATATATATATATATATATATATATATATATATATATATATATTGTCACCATTCAATTAGCAGTGGAACAGAGGAACCCAAGGATCCAAATGGAATTGAGAGTAAATTGATCTTTACTTCACAAAAAGGAAAGTAAATACAACAATAATCCAAAACTTGAATGTAACAAAAAGCGACGGTGCGAAAAATGGGAACACAAAAAGTTAAAAATAACTAAAGCTAAACTACGAACTAACTAAAACTAGGGTCGAAGTTGCAAGACGTGCAAACTACGAGGTACATACCACGCTGGATGGCACATGGAATAGTCAAGCAGGTATTAGGCAAAAATACAAGGAGTCTTCAAATACAGTCAAGGAGTGGAATAGCCGAGTGCCATCCAGCTGGCCAGTTGCTGCTAAAATAGTGCTGGTGAAATTAGCTACAGCTGTGCACGTCTTGCAGCTCCGCCCACAGGAAACACAGGAACTCTGAGGAAGACCAAACATAAGAGACAAGTCTGCTGCACCAACAAGGGAAACTGAGCTTACTAACCACAAAATGGCACCATGTGGTCACAGTATTCCCTCCTAATCAACAGACGCCACCTGGCGGACATCCTGTTTTACCGGGAAATCTATGATAGGAATCAGAAATTAGGGATTTGTCAATAACGGAACATGAAATCCAGGAGCGATCCCCTAAGCGGTGACCCTCCTAGTGGATCAGAAACTGCACTCCCCTGCCTCGCTTCCTAACGTCCAGAATGGTGTTGACAGTGAAGGCCGGATGACCCTCAATCTGTTGCGTAGCAGGGGGAGACACAGGTGGAGGACTAAGGTTGCTGGACTTGACGAGCTTTAGGCGAGAAACATGGTAGACAGGATATGATTTGAAGGACTTGGGTACCTTGAGTCGAGCTGTGACGGGAGTTATCATCCGCTCCACCTCGTATGGACCGATGAATTTAGATGCCAGTTTCTTCGATTTCCTGGTAGTGTAATGTCTTTAGATGGTAACCAAACCCTCTGGCCGGGTTTGTAGAAGGGAGATGGTCTGCGATGGCGGTTAGCCATGGTCTGGTTCCGTTTGGCTGTCTGCGACAAGGCAGCAGGGGTATCACGCCACACACGGTGCACACGGCGCAGGAAGGCAGTCACGGAGGGAACAGTGGACTCGATCTCTTGAGAGGAGAAGATGGGAGGTTGGAAGCCATGCACCACATGAAAAGGAGATAAGCCGGTAGATGAACAGATTAGGATGTTACGGGCATACTCCATCATTTAAACCAGTGTGGGTGGCACTGGTTTAAATGATGAAAGGAAGACCACAATGATGGATGCTGGTGACACATGCATCTCAGGGCCGCTCCTAGGTCCTGGGTGGCTCTTTCCGATTGTCCATTCGAATGTGGGTGGTACCCTGATGACATACTGACAGTGGCTCCTAACAACTTGCAAAAAGCTCTCCAAGTAGCGGATGAAAATTGCGGACTTCTGTCTGACACCACATCCATGGGGATCACATGAAGTCGAACAACACGGTTAACCAGAAGCTTGGCGGTTTCCAGGGAGGAGGGAAGTCTACGGAGGGGGACAAAATGCGTGAACTTAGAAAATCTGTCGACTATGGTGAGAATGACAGAAAACCCCCTAGAGATGGGTATACCTGTGACAAAGTCCAAAGCAATGTGCGACCATGGGCAAGAGGGGATGGGAAGAGACTGCAGCAACCCCGCAGGAGCTTGATGGGAAGCCTTGCTTCCGGCGCAGTCGGGGCATACCGCCACAAACTCCTTGGTGTCAGTGTGAACGGTAGGCCACCAGAACCGCTGAGTGAGCAGGAACTCAGTGCGTCTGGCACCTAGGTGGCAAGCAATCTTGGAGGTGTGAGCCCACGAAAAGGCGACCAGGAGGACATTCAGCAGGGGATGGGGAGTCCCTGATAGCCTCTGACACCCGTCTCTCCACCTCCCACTGTACTGCGCCCAGGATCCAGGACTGAGGAAGGATAGTCTCTGGGGGCGTGCCTTCTGTAGGAGGAGAGAGCATCCTTGACAAAGCGTCAGGTTTACCATTGAGTGAGCCCAGGCGAAAGGTGATACAAAAATCAAACCTTGAAAAGCACAGGGACCACCGAGCCTGACGAGGATTGAGGCGTTGGGCAGAGCGGAGGTTGGCTAGGTTTCGATGATCAGTATAAATGGTAAAGGAGTGTTTGGTACCCTCAAGCCAGTGCCTCCATTTTTAAAGGGCGAGAACCACTGCAAGAAGCTCTCGGTTCCCGATGTCATAATTCTTCTCTGAAGGCGAAATGCGTTTGGAGAAGAAGGCACAGGGGTGAAATTTCTGATCAGAACTGGAGTGCTGGGACAAAACAGCCCATACCCCGGTGTCAGATGAGTCCACCTCAACAAAAAATGGGAAATCAAAATTAGCGTGAACTGACACAGGAGCTGAAGTAAAGAGACATTTAAGGCGTCGAAAAGCCTGGTCAGCCTCCGAAAACCACACAAAAAGAACCTTGGAGGACAATATTTAAAGGTTGGGCTATTTTTCTGAAGCCTCTAATAAAACGGTAAAAATTAGCAAACCCCAGAAACCTTTATAGCAGCTTTCTGGAGGACGGCGTAGGCCAGTCTACAACCGCTTGGATCTTAGCTGGGTCTGGCTTAACCTGCCCCCTCTCCACACTCAACCCCAAAATCGACACTGTGGGAGAATGAAAGGTGCACTTTTGGGGTTTGACAAATAATCGGTTCTCTAAAAGTCTCTGCAAAACCAAACGGACATACTGATTATGTAATTCGATGGAACGTGAAAAAATAAGTATATCATCCAAGTAGACTACCACGAAACGGCCTATCATGTCAGGGACGACATCATTAATTAAACACTGGAAAACCCCAGGAGCATTAGTGAGGCCGAACGGTATGACTCAATATTCAAAATGGCCAATAGGGGTGTTAAAAGCAGATTGCGTGGATCCAATTTAGTAAATACTACCGCCCCATGCAAAGGAGCAAACGAAGACTCCAGCAGTGGAAGAGGGTATTTATTCTTAATGGTAATTTTGTTCAGAGCTGGGTAGTCTATACAGGGTCGTGACCCACCATCCTTCTTAACAAAGAAAGATGCAGACGCCACAGGAGCGGAAGAGGGACGAATGTGTCCGGCGGTGAGAGAAGAGGAGATGTATTCTTTCATAGCATGCTGTTCGGGACGCGAAATATTATACAGCCGCGAAGAAGGTAGTGACGACCCTGGAAGAAGGTTACTGGCACAGTCATACGGGCGGTAGGGGGGTAGCGCCGTAGCCCGGTCTTTACAAAAAACCTCACTAAGGGAATGATATTCCTTAGGAATCAACGCGAGATCAGGGGGCTGAAGAGTTGGAAGAGTGACAAGGTTAGTCGGAGATGAAGCGGAGCGCAAACAGTGACTGTGACAAAGAATACTCCAATTGGTAATTTTACAAGTACAATCTATGCTTGCACTGTGACGTGGCAACCATGGAAGTCCAAGAACTAAGGGCGCCGAACGAGAGGCATTATAAACAATTTAACCTCCGCATGGTGATTACCAGAAATAATGAGGGATGTAGCGTGTGTCTGATGAGTAATATTAGCTAGGTGACGCCCGTCAAGTGAGCTAACATTCTTAATACGATCAATACCCATAGTAGGAATCTTTAGAGATTCAACAAGACCACTGTCAACAATGTTTTCATCATCCCCTGAGTCAATAAGTGCCTTAATAGGACAAGAACCCCCCACTCATGACAGAGTACCTTCGACCTGAAGTCTTACCACCAGTGAGGAAGCAGACGTCACCACAGGAGCAGGCGGCGAAGTACGGAATCTTCCCTGCGGAAGGTCTCGGGTGGACGTGAAACGGCCCCCAGTAGGCCGCGCAGGACAGCGAACAACGATGTGGTCCGCAGCTCCGCAGTACAGGCCCAGCCGCAACCTCAGTCGACGGCTCCTCTCTGCAGACGACAGGCGACTGCCACCCAGCTGCATGGGAATGGCCCCTTCTAACCCCTCCTCCGGGGCACTGCAGTTGGAAGGCGGAAAAGACGAAACTTGAGGCTTGGGTGTTGATCGTGTGGACCAGGTAGATGACTGCCCTCTGGCGGACGCAGGATCCACCCTCCTCTGGGCGTGTCGCTCTCGTAGGCGGTTGTCCAATTGGATGGCGATTGAGATGAGCTCCTCGAGGGTATGGCTCTTGTCACGGGCAACCAGCTCGTCTTGGATCTGGGAGCTAAGGCTAGCCAGGAATATTCCTATTAAAGCTCTCTACCCCCAGCCACTCTCTGCCGCCAGGATTCGGAAGGATATTGAGTGGTCCGCTACCAAGGAGGGCCCCTGGCATGTAGCGAGGAGGCGGCTGCCTGCCTCTCGTTCCCTCACGGGGTGATCAAAGCCGCTGCGCAATTTAGCGGAAAATAGGGGTAAACTGGAACGAAGTCCGGATTTATTCTCACACACCTCCATAGCCCAGCTCGCTGCTCTTCCAGCCAGTAAGCTTAGTACATATGCCACTCGGATGGAGTCTGTCGTGTATGTGTGACGCTGCTGTGCAAAAATTAAAGAGCATTGATACAAAAATAGTCTGCATTGTCCAAAGTCTCCCTCATACCTGGGTGGATGTGGTATGCTGGGCTCCCGGGTAAGAAAACCCGATGTCGAGGACGTGGGGTTAGAAGGAGCTGCTGGTTGAGCAGCTTCAGAGTTTGGGAGCGGGCGAGGGACAAACATGCTAGTATGCATCTCTTGCACAAGTGTGGTCAGGTTTAACAAAGCTTGTTCATGCTCACTTATGCGCTGGCCAGGAGCCCTGAGGGCCAGCTGAATCTGATCATCTGCGGGTTCCATAATGACTCGGCTACTCTTTCACAGTTCAATTAGCAGTGGAACAGAGGAACCCAAGGATCCAGATGGAATTGAGAGTAAATTGTTCTTTACTTCACAAAAAGGAAAGTAAATACAACAATAATCCAAAACTTGAATGTAACAAAAAGCGACGATGCGAAAAAGGGGAACACAAAAAGGCACCGTGATAAAAATAACTAAAGCTAAACTACGAACTAACTAAAACTCGGGTCGAAGTTGCAAGACGTGCAAACTACAAGGTACATACCACGCTGGATGGCACATGGAATAGTCAAGCAGGTATTAGGCAAAAATACAAGGAGTCTTCATCCAAACACAGTCAAGGAGTGGAATAGCTGAGTGCCATCCTGCTGGCCAGGTGCTGCTAAAATAGTGCTGGTGTAAGTAGCTACAGCTGTGCACGTCTTGCAGCTCCGCCCACAGGAAACACAGGAACTCTGAGGAAGACCAAACGTAAGAGACAAGTCTGCTGCACCAACAAGGGAAACTGAGCTTACTAACCACAAGATGGCAGCAGGTGGTGACATATATGTATGTATATATGTATGTATTAGGGCTGGGCGATATGGCCTTTTTTAATATCTCAATATTTTAAGGCCATATCGCGACACACGATATATATCTCGATATTTTGCCTGAGCCTGGAATTAACACTTGATACATATAATCACAGCAGTATGATGATTCTGTGTGTCTACATTAAAACATTCTTGTTCATACTGCATTCATACTGTATGTGCTCATTTTAAACTTTCATGCAGAGAAGAAAATTACAACTACCGTAAGTCAATTGACCAAAACCGGATTTTTTAAAACAGTTTTCAAGCAGTGGCACAAACATTCATGTAATTTCCAAAACTGTAAGTGCAAGATTGTCAGAGACATTTTAAAATAAGCTATTAGTGCACTTTTATGCATGATGTCACTAAGATGAGGTATCAAAACAACACTATATTAAAGTGCATTTTTTGTACAGAACGTCACTACAATAGTTTAAAACAAATAAAGCGCACTTTTGTGCATGATGTCAGACAAGATATTTCAGTAAGTGTCAAAAATGAGCTGCATAATAGGAAATCAAATAGTGTATGTCCTTAGCAATGTGGTAGTTTACTGCGGACATTATCTCCTTTTGTTGTTGATTGTTTTTTTCACACGGTATTGATCCGGAAATGTTTGCCTCGGCATTTTGTTGACACTCTTCATTCTCTAGCGGGTGACTTTTCAAATGATGCTACAAATTAGCAGTGCTGCTACTTTTGGTAGCAACTCTTGTGCCCCACACTTGACAAATTGAAGTTTTCTATTAGACATATTCCCGCTTGAAGCCGAACCACCGCCAGACGATGGACTCCCTGCTGTTTTTCTTGGGAATTAATTCTTCATTCATTTGTTACCAGATTCGCACCTTCTTTCTCTCGTATTGCCACTCGCACGGCTTCGGTAGCATCACAGTCTGCTACCTCTCTGCTCCGCGAGGGCGTATGCGTATATGACGTATGACGTGACAGTATGTGATGTATGTAAGAAGGTGCGCTTGTCTGTGAGAAGGAGACACAAGAAGGAGGGGGATGAGCCTGTAGTGTAATGCCCGCTGCTAAAAGCAACTGCGTGAAAACGTATTCTCGAATACTACCATATAGTCATTTTCTATATCGCACAGAGACAAACCCGCGACATATCGCCCAGCCCTAGTATGTATATACTGTATGTATATATGTATGTATGTATGTATGTATGTATATATATATATATATATATATATATATATATATATATATATATATATATATATATATATATATATATATGTCAGTATATACAGTATTATGTATGTATATATGTGTATATATGTATGTATATGTATGTGTGTGTAAATATGTGTGTGTGTGTGTGTATATGTATATGAATATATTAGGGCTGGGCAATATATCGATATACACAATATATCGTGGGTTTGTCTCTGTGCGATATAGAAAATGACTATATCGTAATATTCGGGTATACGTTCTCACGCAGTTGCTTTTAGCTGCGGGCATTACACTACAGAATCTTCTCACTCTTTTCTGTTTCTCCTTCTCACAGACAAGCAGGCGCACAAACTTACACACGTCACATACTGCCATGTCATACGTCACATACGTATACGCCGTCGCCCAGCAAACTGGGTAACGTTAGCTGTGATGCTAACGTAGCCGTACGAGTCGTAATACGAGAGAAAGAAGGTGCGGAACAAAACATAATTGTTCTAAAAAGTGCCTTATGTTGTTGTAATTTACGTACAAGCTTCTGCTATCAAAATGAATATATGACCATTTGTAATAACACCTAATGTTGCTATTATATTGGTCATCTGCATTATAAAAACAATTAATGATGTGGGAGCAAAAAATGGTATCTGGATCTATATCATTTCCAAAATCCTGGTTTTTGTGATCTTTATTGCAAAGTTTTTCAGTTCCATATTTTTTTGTTCAACAATCTTTAATGGTGTTTCAATAATCTCTATAAGTGTAGGTGGATGCATTCCTAAATCTAGGTCTTCTTGTTTGGTGGTCCCTTGGAACATAGTAGTGTTGGTGTTGAATTTATGTGTTTGTTTTCCGCCAGACTCCATTATCTTTGTTGTCGTGGAAGCAGTGTCAACTTTAATATTTTTCCACATTCTTGATGTCATGGACAACATGCTTCTGGACCTCCATTCAGCATGATTTAGATTTTACAGTTGAGGCTACAAAGTTCTCTGAATTTTTCCCTGCTTTCTCAAGTTGTGTGCTTTCTTGGTGATTTTCATGTACACATTTGTTCCCTTCAGCTTTTTTCCCTGTTTTAGCAGTGCCATTTTAGATTTTCTGTTTATGAGTTTCATGAGGAGGACTGGAGTGGTGGTGTTGTTTCTTCCATTCAGTGGAATGTATGTTTCAATGGTATTAATGTTGATTTCAATATCTTTAGATTGCAGAAAGTTGACAACTTGCTGTTCTGCTGAGACAATGTCCATGTCATCTAATTCGCCTCCTTTATTTACAGCTTTCACATAGGATCTTGGTTTGATTTGGTGTCCTGTCACAATGATACCATTAATTTGTTTATCCTGATCCATTTCATCTAATATTCCTCAACATCTTTTCTCGTTTCACTGCAATAACATATTCTTGAAAAATCCTCCTTTCTTTGCGCATTTTCTGGAAGTCTTTTCTTATGTTGATATTCTGATTGTGCAGACTTTCTATATTTTCCTGCAGACTTCTCAGATCTTCTTTGTATTCTGTTGTTGCTTTTCTCTGATCTTGTTTAAGTTATCTTATTGCTCTTTCCAGGCTACTTTGTGTTCTATTCTTGCTCTTTCTATGTCATGGACTGTTTTTTTTTAAGCATCACGTCTTGATTCTCATCATGTCCTGTATCCAACATCCAATTTTGTATCAGCTCTCTAACGGCAGTTTCTTCTTTAGCGAAACTTTTAACTTGTTTATTTCAACAATTGTGTACCATGCGCCGTTCAGAGATCAATTTAATGTGTCAGCCGGTCAACTTTAAAACGGGCGCACTTTAAAACAGCTGCAAAACCGCCGTAGCTTTTGGTTGCTAGGCAACTGCTTTGACTTGCGGTCGGGGCCCGTTAGCTTGAGACTCTTCCAACTCGCCTTATTTCAGCGTATTCAGTTCTTCTCAACGGGCCAAAATCTGTTTGAAGATGCCAGGTAACTCTCCTGTGGCGGTGATAACAAATCAGTGGTCAGAAATCTGCAAACTTATCAAAAACCCCTGTAGCAAAAGCAGAGCCTTTTTCTTTGCGTCCTCTCCCATTTACAGGAAGTGACGCATGTAGATACACACGTACAAAAAATATACGTACATTAAGTGATCAACTGCACTTTTGTGTCTTGAAAAGTGCTTTATAAATTAAATGTATTTGTTATAAATACTCTGTTGCATATGTATATATATGTATGTGCGTATATATATTTGCATCTATATATGTATGTATGTGTGTATGTATGTATGTATGTATATATATATATATATATATATATATATATATATATATATATATAAATACATATATATATATATATATATATATATATATATATATATATATATATATATATGTATCTATATGTTTCATAGATGAATACGTAGTGTATGTATTTACATATAGATACATATTATTAGGACCCAAAATGGGATGTTTGTCATTTTTAATTATAGAAATAAAACAAGTCTCCACTAACGATTGTTCATTGTAGTAATTTCATTCCAAAAATAATAAAAGCTATATATTGTGTTATTGGCATAACAAATATACACAAACATAGAAAACCAGAGTGGTCAAAAAATATTTTTCAAGATGTGCTATGAAGGTCACCACAATATTAAGATGTCTTAATGCCACTGTACACAGCATCCTCCATAGGCCAACACAGGAATTACACTTAGTTCCACAGCTCATCAGAAATTATTGATAAGATTGTTCTGACAAACTTACTTTATCCACATATTTAGGTTAAATGTTTTTGTGCTATGCGTCACATGACATCAGTGACTTATTGGTCACCAGTGATAGCAACAGATCGTTGTTTGCGTCTCGATGGGATCAAAGATAAGACAAGACAGTACTTTTGTAAACAAACATCTTTTACACTTAAAGCCATCATTATTTGTCCAATTAACAACATTTATTTAATAAGATATTATTTTGGCAGGAATATGACGAAATAGCTTTTTTGAAAATGATTCATACAAAATGTAACAGGAATACAACCTTCTTGCACCATTTTGAAAGGTAACTTCCGGCATAATCTAGAATTGTCTAATCAACTACAATTTTGAGCATGCTTGTTTTAGATTTCTAAGAGTAAAAAACAGTTGTTCGCTCTCTTCTTTGCGTCATTTCCAGCCTGACAAAAATCAAAAATTCTACCTCTGCCTAATATTTGTAGAGGCTATGATTCATTTACATACATTTAATTATTTATTATGCAAATGTTCTCCTTTGTTTTTGCTCTATTTGGTTCGTCACATGTAGAGGTCGCTAATATGAGCTTGAATGAAATAACTCAATATATGTCGTTATAACTGTTGAATTTTGGTGACATCTTGTGAAGTCGTTCATTGGTGGACATGCAGCGGTTTTGTAATCATGTTTGTGAACGAGGACGTTGGTCCCTTTTGGCGCTGAACATTAACTACGCGTATCGATCGTCTTCTTGATCTACAGTACATCAAATAGTGTTCTACCACGTCATAGAGTTCAGATCAATTATAGATTGTGATTCAAGCACTCTTGATGAATGTCTGGTGCAGAATGACTTCATTGATTAGATAGCCCTGATTGGAGAGGTCACACCAAAGAAGATGGGGGGTCAAAGGTCACATGTAGAAGTAGACACTGTACTTCTAAAGTTTCCTGGATTCTTTCTTGCTTTGGAAGAAGGGTGATCTTTACAGAAAACATAACAAACAGAAAACAATATTGGCTGTTTGGGTTTTTTTTTTTTTTTAAAGGGAGAAATAAGTGTTGCCAAATGTGCTTTTTGACCCTGTGTCACTCTTTTTGTTGAGCCAATGATTGACTAGCACCAAGTTGTCCTATTTGACCTGTGGCGCGCTGCGAAGACCCCACTATAGGAGCCTCTGCACTCAGCTTGGCCGTGAGCTGCTAGCATCAGGACCTGAACATGGACCTGTACCCTGCAGCTTTCCTCCTGGCAGCGCTCGCCTGCGCCGGTAAGACAACTCCGCCTTCCTTGTCCCGACACACTTTCATATTTACGCGACAAAAATTTGGCTTAGGAACAAAAATCAACAGGCTTGGTTCTTTGAAAATGTTCACCTTTTCGGGAAAGCGCTACATGATTTGTTGACCATCTCCACTGGACTCAGAATCATCCTGATAAGGATGTGACTTTACAATGTGAATTTGTTACAGGTTACATTTTTAAAGAAGAAATAAAGTTGACAAATTACGCAATTTTTCTAACAGAATAATCACACTTTTTAGACGTGATTATTCATGATCAATTTTGTAATTGCGTGATTTAAATTTACTCCGATCATTTGCGGTCAAAATAAATTGTAGGTGATAAATCTGCATATATACACGATTAATGTTATCATTTTTTTAAACTTAATGAGATTTAATAATATTTGATACCTCTTTGAATTTGACAGCCCTGAAAAACATGTGTTTAAAAAGTAATTAATGGTCTGGTTGTGATAATTAATAGCAAAAAATTAGTGACTACCTAAAACATGACCATTTTACACTCGCAACTAGCAGGGGGCAGCATATTTCCTTAGCGAGGGGATCTTATTTTTGTGTACACAGAAAAAAATAAAAAAATGTTGGCCAGAATTCAAGTCAGTTATGGTGGCTAGGACACACACACATACATACATACATACATACATACATACATACATACATACATACATACATACATACATATATATATATATATATATATCACACACACACATCGATCATCTATCCATTTTCTACCGCGTGTCCCTTTTGGGGTCGCTGGAGCATATATATATATATATATATATATATATATATATATATATATATATATATATATATATATATCTATGTGTATAAAGATATGTAAATGTGTATATGTATATATACATATATACTGTACATGTATATACATATATATGTATATATATCTATATATATACATATATATACTGTACATATATATGTATATATATCTATATATGTATATATGTAAATATATGTATGTATAAATGTGTATATATATACAGCATGTACATATATGTATATGTATGTATGTATCTATATATATATATATATATATATATATATATATATATATATATGTGTGTGTGTATATATACAGTGGGGCAAAAAAGTATTTAGTCAGCCACCAATGGTGCAAGTTCACCCATTTAAAATGATGAAAGAGGTCTGTAATTTTCATCATAGGTACACTTCAACTGTGAGAGACAGAATGTGAAAAAAAAATCCAGGAATTCTCATTGTAGGAATTGGTCAACCATTCAAAGCTCTCACTGATGAAAGGAGGTTTTGGCTCAAAATCTCACGATACATGGCCCCATTCATTCTTTCCTTAACACGGATCAATCGTCCTGTCCCCTTAGCAGAAAAACAGATCCAAAGCATGATGTTTCCACCCCCATGTGTCACAGTAGTTATGGTGTTCTTGGGATGCAACTCAGTATTCTTCTTCCTCCAAACACGACGATTTGAGTTTATACCAAAAAGTTATGTTTTTGTTTCATCTGACCACATGACATTCTCCCATGTGCTCTCTGGCAAACTTCAGACAGGCCTGGACATGCACTAGCTTAAGCAGGGGGACACGTCTGGCACTGCAGGATATGATTCCCTGTCGGCGTAGTGTGATACTGATGGTAACCTTTGTTACTTTGGTCCCAGCTCTCTGCAGGTCATTCACCAGGTGCCCCCGTGTGGTTCTGGGATTTTTGCTCACCGTTCTCATGATCATTTTGACCCCACGGGATGAGATCTTGCGTGGAGCCCCAGATCGAGGGAGATTATCAGTGGTCTTGAATGTCTTCCATTTTCTGATAATTGCTCCCACAGTTCATTTTTTCACACCAAGCTGCTTGCCTATTGTAGATTCACTCTTCTCAGTCTAGTGCAGTTCTACAATAATTTTCCTGGTGTCCTTTGACAGCTCTTTGGTCTTGGCCATAGTGGAGTTTGGAGTCCGACTGTTTGAGGCTGTGGACAGGTGTCTTTTATACAGATAATGAGGTCAAACAAGTGTCATTAATACAGGTAACGAGTGGAGGACAGAAGAGCTTCTTAAAGAAGAAGTTACAGGTATGTGAGAGCCAGAGATCTTCCTTGTTTGAAGTGACCAAATACTTATTTTCCACAATAAATTACAAATAAATTATTCAAAATTCCTACAATGTGAATTCCTGGATTTTTTTTCACATTCTGTCTCTCACAGTTGAAGTGTACCTATGATGAAAATTACAGACCTCTGTCATCATTTTAAGTGGGAGAACTTGCACAAACGGTGGCTGACTAAATACTGTTTTGCCCCACCGCATGTTTATATATGTGTATATAGATATGTGTACATATATATGTATATATATATATATATATATATATATATATATATATATATATATATATGTGTATATATGTATGTATATATATGTATGTATATATATATATATATATATATTTGTATATATATATGTATGTGTATGTATGTATATAATAATAAATAATAAATGGCTTGTACTTGTATAGCGCTTTTCTACCTTCAAGGTACTCAAAGCGCTTTGACACTACTTCCACATTTACCCATTCACACACTGATGGAGGGAGCTGCCAAGCAAGGCGCTAACCAGCACCCATCAGGAGCAAGGTTGAAGTGTCTTGCTCAAGGACACAACGGACGTGACGAGGTTGGTACTAGGTGGGGATTGAACCAGGGACCCTCGGGTTGTGCACGGCCACTCTCCCACTGCGCCACGCCGTCCCCATATATAGCATATACATATGTATATGTATATATACGTATATATGGACATATATATGTGTTTATATGTATATGTATATATATGTGTATATGTAATATATATATATGTTTATACATACGTATATATATATATGTATATGCACATGTATACGCATATATACGTATGAATATATATATATATATATATATATATATATATATATTATACATATACAAACCCCGTTTCCATATGAGTTGGGAAATTGTGCTAGATGTAAATATAAATGGAATACAATGATTTGCAAATCAGATTCAACACTTATTCAGTTGAATATGCTACAAACACAACATATTTGATGTTCAAACAGATAAACATTTTTTTTGTTGCAAATAATAACTTTAGAATTTGATGCAAGCAACACATGACAAAAAAGTTGGGAAAGGTTGCAATAAATACTGATAAAGTTGAGGAATGCTCATCAAAAACTTATATGAAACGTCCCATAGGTGTGCAGACTAATTGGGAACAAGTGGGTGCCATGATTGGGTATAAAAGCAGCTTCCATGAAATGCTAAGTAATCCACAAACAAGGATGGGGTGAGGGTCACCACTTTGTAAGCAAATTGTCAAACAGTTTTAGAACAACATTTCTCAACGAGCTATTGCAAGGAATTTAGGGATTTTACAATCTACGGTCCGTAAAATCATCAAAAAGTTCAGAGAAACTTGAGAAATCACTGCATGTAAGCTATGATATTACGGACCTTTGAACCCTCAGGCAGTACTGCATTAAAAACCGACATCAGTGTGTAAATGATATCACCACATGGGCTCAGGAACACTTCATAAAACCACTGTCAGTAACTACAGTTGGTCGCTACATCTGTAAGTGCAAGTTAAAACTCTATTATGCAAAACAAAACCCATTTATCTACAACACCCTGAAACGCCGCCGGTTTGGCTGGGCCCGAGCTCACCTAAGAGTGACTGATGCAAAGTGGAAAGGTGTTCTGTGGTCTGACGAGTCCAAATTTCAAATTATATTTGGAAACAGAGGATGTGGTGTCCTCCAGAACAAAGAGGAAAATAACCATTCGGATTGTTATAGGCGCAAAGTTCAAAAGCCAGCATCTGTGATGGTATGGGGGTGCATTAGTGCCCAAGGCATGGGTAACTTACACATCTGTGAAGGCCCCATTAATGCTGAATGGTCCATACAGGTTTTGGAGCAACATATGTTGTCATCCAAGCAACGTTATCATGGACGCCCCTGCTTATTTCAGCAAGACAATGCCAAGCCGCGTGTTATAACAGCGTGGCTTCGTAGTAAAAGAGTGCGGGTACTTTCCTGTCCCGCCTGCAGTCCAGACCTGTCTCCTGTCGAAAATGTGTGCCGCATTATGAAGCGTAAAATACGACAGCGGACTGTTGATTGACTGAAGCTCTAAATAAAACAAGAAAATGGGAAAGTATTCCACTTTCAAAGCTTCAACAATTAGTTTCCTCAGTTCCCAAACGTTACCAAAAAGGTTTATTTTGGTTTCATCTGACCACATGACATACTCCCAATCCTCTGCTGTATCACCCATGTATCCATTTTGGTATAAACTCAACTCGTCGTGTTTGGAGGAAGAAGAATACTGAGTTGCATCCCAAGAACACCACACCTACTGTGAAGCATGGCGGTGGAAACATCATGCTTTGGGGCTGTTTTTCTGCTAGGAGACAGGACGATTGATCCGTGTTAAGGAAAGAATGAATGGGGCCATGCATCGTGAGATTTTGAGCCAAAACCTCCTTTCATCAGTGAGAGCTTTGAATGGTTGACCAATTCCTACAATGTGAATTCCTGGATTTTTTTCACATTCTGTCTCTCACAGTTGAAGTTGAAATTACAGACCTCTGGCATCATTTTAAGTGGGAGAACTTGCACAATCGGTAGCTGACTAAATACTTTTTTGCCCCACTGTATGTATATGTATATAATATATATATATATATATATATATATATATATATATATATATATATATATATATATATATAAAATGTTGTATTTTCCATAAATTTCTTTTAAAACGCCATTGCTTTGAAATAAAGTATTATTTGTGTTTTCCAGTGTGTGGCACAGACATGGGAAGCTACACCAAAACCGAGGGGGCGTGGCTCATCTCCCTAAATAAGCATCAGTACTCCACTAACACGGCGGATGAGTGTGCCGCCAAATGTGATGCTGAAACTGGCTTCACGTGCAGGTATCCTTTTTCACCTTGTAATAAATTATATACTTATGACATATTGTAAATATGCTTAAGTTAAAGGTTGTGAAATTCTCTCCAAGGGCCTTTATGTACGTAGAGAAGGATCAAGAATGTTGGACAGCAGGAGCAAACTCCAAAATAGAGACTGTTCTTCGCAGATCCAGTGCAGCTTTATATGAAAAAGGAGGCAAGTGGTCACTTTGTACCTTTTCAGTTACGAATGTTAAGTCGTAATTAATACAGAGCAGTGAATTAATCGCTGCATATCACATATAAAAAGTGCTTAATTATCTTAAGTGTTGAGCTCAAATTAACCTGTCGGGGAGGTGATTGAAATATGCTTTTTTGCCTAACAACAAACACCCCAATTATGTTGATCGGTTGTCAGCTGGACGTTTTTAGAATAAGTACAAGGCACACCAAAAAGCAAAAAAATTATCCCTAATAAGGGGGGGGGAAAAAAAGATGTACTTTTCTAATAGCAACGTGTCTCGTGGAGGAAAGTCGAATTTTCGTTGCCTTATTTTGATTGTTTGTTTTGTTAATATTCTTGGAAATAAGTTATGTTGAAATAACCTTTTAAAAAAAACTTTTTTATTTTTTTCATAATAAAAATGAAAAAATAGTGTTGTAATTTTAGTAAAAAAAATACATATTTTGGGCAGAGAAGTAATCATTTTAGGAGAAAAGTTTGCATTTTTTTAAAACTCTTAAATACAAAAAAAATTACAATGCTTTGAGAAATTATTTTACAAAGTATTTTTTAAATCACTTTTCTCTTTCTAAATGCATCTTTAAAAAAAAGCAAAAAAAAGTATTTTTTGTTGCAACTTTTTTTTTTTCAAAAAATGTTTTGAAAAATGTTTTAGCTTTTTTTGATTTTACTTTTAGAATGGCCTTAATCGTCCTACATGTTTGATGAGTTTTCCTGTAATGTTTTTTTTTCCCCTTTCTTGTTTTCCAGATTACCTCCTGGAGTGTGTGAAAGGCATTGGGAAGGACTACAGAGGAACAAAAGCCAGAACAAAGTCAGGAAAGGAGTGTCAGCGTTGGGAAGCTAAATTCCCCCACAGGCCCAAGTAAGTAGAGGTGAGGTCAAATGATGTGTTTCATCATGGCTGTAATTCTTGTCACCGTCCAGCATCACGCCAGAAAGCCATCCGCTAGCCGACCTGGAGTCCAACTTCTGCAGAAACCCCGATGGGGACAGCGGGGGTCCCTGGTGCTACACCACTGACGCAAACACCCGCTGGGAGCACTGCGCAGTGCCCAGCTGCACAGGTAGAGGCTCTCCACGTCTTGTGCACGTCATCACGAATAACGCCCTCTTGTGTCCTGGCAGAGGAGTGCATCCACTGCAGCGGCGAGGACTACAGAGGGAAGGTCACCACCACCGAGAGCGGTTACACCTGCCAGCGCTGGGACTCGCAGAAACCTCACAACCACGGCTACATTCCCAGCGCGTGAGACCTCATACACTCCCTTTTTTAAATACATAGATGACACAGCACATTTATGATCTCCATGGCAATCAATCGACATTATTTTAGGCTTCCAGGGAAGTATCTAGAAGAGAACTACTGCAGGAATCCAGACGGAGACCCTCGGCCGTGGTGCTTCACGACCAGCCCCACCAAGCGATGGGAGATCTGCTCCATCCCTCGCTGCAGTAAGCCCCGCCTCCTATCAATCAAAAGCATGTAAGACAAGCATTTTTGCAGAAAATACACCTTTTTAAATGTCCTGCTTAGCGTCAGAACCTCCCACCGTCGTCCCAGAGATGACATGCGCCACCGGCGAAGGCAGCGCCTACCGAGGCACCATTGCTGTGACCGAATCTGGCAAAACGTGTCAAAGTTGGTCAGCTCAAACGCCGCACAAACACAACCGCACACCTGACAACTACCCCTGCAGGTTAGCGTCATTGTAGAACTTTCTGCTATATGTCATCTCCTAATTGCACCACAATGCACCCAGTGGGCAAAATTACTCTTATACGTATTTCTTTTTAAACAGAGGTCTAGATGCCAACTATTGCCGTAACCCAGACAGTGAGAGGAAGCCGTGGTGTTACACCACTGACTCTGAAACCCGCTGGGAGTATTGCAGTGTGCCAACATGTGGGGACGGACCTGGACCAGGTACTGACGAGATCAGGAAGACTACAGCAAACATCTTGTAAGACAACTTGATGATGGGGTGTTGTCGCCCCTGCAGACGAGCCTGTGATCCCTTCGGACGAAGATGACTGCTATGTGGACAACGGCTCAAGTTACCGAGGGGTCACGTCAGAAACTATCCGTGGGAAGAAATGTCAGGCCTGGAGCTCCATGAGTCCACATGCCCACGCCAAGACGCCAGAACACTTCCCCACAGCGTCAGTCACCTACAGCCTTCAAAGGGGTCTTGTGTGTCACTTCTTGATTGTCTTCTCTTCCAACAGCGACCTCCAGAGGAATCTGTGCAGAAACCCCGATGGAGACCGAGCTCCCTGGTGCTACACCACTGATCCTTTAGTTCGCTGGGAGTACTGCAACATAGACAAATGTTCCAGTAAACCCCAAGGAGGCACACCCACCACTGAACCAACTACACCTGACAAACCTACCAGCGAGTCTCCCACCCAGAAAGGTAAACCCATCTCTTCTTCTTGACGAGGCAGCTTTAAATCTTATCCACTTTCTGCTCTTCCAAAAAGACTGCAAGGTGGGCAATGGTGCCACTTACAGAGGGCAGACTTCCATCACCATATTGGGTGTCACTTGCCAAGATTGGAGTGCTCAGACGCCCCACAAACACAACAGCTTCACCCCTGAAACGCACCCTGACAAGGGCTTGGAGGGCAATGTGAGTAGTTTTGGAATCTTTGGGTGCATGTTAGGGCCAAGTGTAGTTTTTCTAATAGAGTGGCTCAAACTACACAGCAAATAAAGCCATACACCTTATTGGTTGAACAACAAGGGCTACCATCAGGCTACCATATTTTTCAAAACATAGGGCTTTCAGATTATAAGGTGCACAGCCGATGAGCAAGTCTGTTTTTATACAAAAAGGCGCACAGAATTGTAAGGCGCATGAAAGGGGTCATATTATGTTTTTTTCTACATTTAAAACATTTCCTTGTGGTCTACATAACATGCAAAGGTGGTGCTTTGGTCAAAATGTTGCATAGATTATGTCTTAAAGACCATCTTCAAGCCGCTTTATAACGGTCTCTTCACTATGTGCTGTTTTGTGGGCGGTCTTATTTATATGGCTCCACTTCGACTGCGTCTTCTCCCCATCATCTTTTTTGTACCAGTAGTTTTTAGTGCTTCCATTGAGATTCCACTGACATATATGTTGGAACAAGAAGATAGAGAAAAAGAATAAACTTATTGAGCACATCGTCGGACTACAACGGCAGACCCGCGCAAAGCACTTTGGGTAAACCTTTACCATATATGGATAATCCACCAAACCTCCTTTGAACAGGCGTCAGTTTACAGGCCACACATACTGTATCTCTAATGTATGACTGGTCACACTTATCATTACAACATGTACTAAATAAAATTGATTTGAGGTCGGTAAGCATAACCAGAATTCATACGTATATTAGGCGCACCATGTTATTAGGCACACTCATCATTTTTTGAGAAAATGAAAGGATTTTAATAGCGCTTTATGGTGCAAAAATATGGTAAGCTCAAGTGGTCAGAGGCATACTTGGTGACTTACTGTCCACAAGTCAATGATCATGTGTCTAAAGGTTACAGTGGACCCTTGATTCACGAAGCCCTTTATTTGAGAACCTTTAGATCAAGCCAAATATGCCAATGTGTGCGAACCATGTCTCTTTACGATCACTTCATTCAGCCGCCTGCAGGCAAAAAGCAGGGCGAGACATTGTTGAGAAAGTGGAGCCCTCCACTTTACTTGCTGCATAGGAAGAGTCGTATAACACTCCAGCACGTCTGCCTTTCTTTTGTTTTTTCCATTTTGCTAACGCAATAAGAGTCCCAAAAACTCAACAGACTAGTCTGGAAAAAAGGAACGAAACGCTGTGGAGTAAATTAAGAGTAATTGTATTAATGGCGCTCACAAGCATGACTACAGCATTACATGTTTTAATTGTAATGAAGCTGTTTTTTGCTGGAAAAAGATGCCAGAGCAGACTTGTATCACAGCGGAGGAAAAGACACTATCCCTCCTCGTTCTAGCCCGCCTCCTCACCCTTCAAAATCATCAAAATGGCCCATTCCTATATTGGTGTATTTCACTTTTTAAAATGTTTATTAGTGTTGTTATAGTTTAGGATTGTTTGTGAGAGGGCACCAAATAGCATACAGCACATTGTAGTTGTTGTTTTGACTTATTAAATAGAAAGTTGATCATCATGTTCTTATGTTTGTTTGATAGACAGTACTGTATAGCACTTTATGTTGTGTTCAACATGTACAAACTTTCACTAAAATTTCCACAATATTTGTCAAGGCTGCAAACTCATGTTTAGATTGTTTCTTGTGGGAAACTGCTTCACTAAACAAACTTTTCGATTTAAGAACCATGTTCAAAAACCAATTGTGTGTACATCGAGGTTTTACTGTATCCAACTTTGAGGATATCTGAACATATGCATGACCACAACCCACAGGGTGCGCCACAATTGTCACAAGGAAAAAAAAAACATGAGTGTTTTAACCATTTGCTGCTGTGTGTTCTTCACCAGAGCTGCAGAAACCCAGATAGCGATGTGAACGGACCGTGGTGCTACACCACAGACCGAAACAAGAAATGGGATTTTTGTCAGATCCCCGACTGCGGTATGTGAAAACATTGTGTCCCTATGGTTCACACTAGCTGCTTTTGAATGCCTCCTTTAACCTCTCACCTCCTCTTTGTAGCGGGCCTGTCTTGCGGGACACCCGTGGTCAAACCCAAGCGCTGTTTTGGCCGCATCGTGGGGGGCTGCGTGGCCAAAGCGCACTCGTGGCCGTGGCAGATCAGCCTCCGCACCAAGTGAGTACCACATAACGGCAGTGATGAAACCTAAAATTCATCTTAATCATACCTTTGTTCATCCATCTGTAGTATGATGCTTAGTGATAGGCAGAACAATTAAACTATTAACAACTGGATGGCAGGTGGTACACAATTGGTATTTGCTTGTTGCCATTCATACAACACTTCTGTTTGCTGGTGTGCTGTAAGAGTTTTTTATTGTAAAATCTGAGCGTTCTACAGAAAAAGGACAACCTTAGTAGTCAAACACAATCACTTCCTGGATGGTTCAACTTCTGATTTCTCTGTTGCTGTCTCAATATGTGCAAAAAGCGTACAGTTAAAGTCATTGTCATGTAAGTGCAAAACAAAGTGTTGTCCTCTCTGGCTTATCACTTTGAGTGCATGTGAGGATTTTATGTTCTATGAGGATTTTTAGCTAGTATGTCCTAAATGAAAAGAGACATTTTGAAGATATATTCTAACTCTTCCAGTACGGGTACTCACTTCTGTGGAGGAACTTTGATTGAGCCCCGGTGGGTGCTGACGGCTGCACACTGCCTGGAGAGGTCAGAATGTGTTACTATGACAACACTCATGAAGCAGACACACACATACATGTCAAATTGGCTCCAACGTGTTCGAAATGTGCTGCAGGTCCAAGCGGCCCTCGGCCTACATGATCATTCTGGGCGTGCACACAGAGAGAGCCCAAGAGGCGTCCAAACAGATGAGGGGGCTGGAGAAACTGGTGCTGGAACCCAACGGGGCCGACATTGCACTGCTGAAATTGGACAGGTCAGTTGTGAACAAGTGTTAGTTGTAAGTAGGGATGGGTGATATGGCCTAAGTTCTGTATTGCGATAAATATTGCAGCCTTCTGTGATAACGATATATACAGTGGGGCAAAAAAGTATTTAGTCAGCCACCTATTGTGCAAGTTCTTCCACTTAAAATGATGACAGAGGTCTGTAATTTTCATCATAGGTACACTTTAACTGTGAGAGACAGAATGTGAAAAAATAATCCAGGAATTCAAATTGTAGGAATTTCAAAGAATGTATTTGTAAATTATGGTGGAAAATAAGTATTTGGTCAACCATTCAAAGCTCTCACTGATGGAAGGAGGTTTTGGCTCAAAATCTCACGATACATGGCTCCATTCATTCTTTCCTTAACACGGATCAATCGTCCTGTCCCCTTAGCAGAAAAACAGCCCCAAAGCATGATGTTTCCACCCCCATGCTTCACAGTAGGTATGGTGTTCTTGGGATGCAACTCAGTATTCTTCTTCCTCCAAACACGACGACTTGAGTTTATACCAAAACGGATACATGGCTGGTACAACAGAGGATTGGGAGAATGTCATGTGGTCTGATGAAACCAAAATAAACCTTTTTGGTATAAACTCAAATCGTCGTGTTTGGAGGAAGAAGAATACTGAGTTGCATCCCAAGAACACCATACCTACTGTGAAGAATGGGGGTGGAAGCATCATGCTTCTGGGCTGTTTTTCTGCTAAGGGGACAGGACGATTGATCCGTGTTAAGGAAAGAATGAATGGGGCCATGTATCGTGAGATTTTGAGCCAAAACCTCCTTCCATCAGTGAGAGCTTTGAATGGTTGACCAAATACTTATTTTCCACCATAATTTACAAATACATTCTTTAAAATTCCTACAATGTGAATTCCTGGATTTTTTTTCACACTCTGTCTCTCACAGTTGAAGTCTACCTATGATGAAAATTACAGACCTCTGTCATCATTTTAAGTGGGAGAACTTGCACAATCGGTAGCTGACTAAATACTTTTTTGCCCCACAGTATTGTATACAAATGAGAATAGAGTAAAAACATTTTAAAACAGGTTACCAAGGCTCATAATTCAGCTGATGATGTATGCGGTAACATATTACGTCATTTCCAGTTGTAATATTTTCTAAAAACTACTATTAATCTACTTGTTAATATCTGGTTTATTTCTGTTGTAACATGTAAATATATATATATATATATATATATATATACATATCAAATGTATTAAGCACTCAGTAAGTTTTGGGTGATAACAGAAATGCAGGTATTGATCTAATACAAAGTCGTTACAAGGGCAGATTTGGTCATCATGAGGCTGATAGTTAAATTTTTTAAGATCATTGGATGATTACATTTTTGATAACAAATATAATCAGCCAAAAAGACAGGATAGTGATGTAACAATATCAATTACATGTTTATATTATTTCCCACTATTGGCTCTGATTTAAATCTTTTGTTTTTATCTCCCTTAAAGCTCTCCTATGTCCAGGGACATATTTCCTGAGTTTGTAAACAATAACAAAAGCAAATGAAAACTATATTAATTATTATATGTTCGATGTGGCCCTTGGGACGTGCCACCATTGAATCGGCCATTTAAACTGATACTATACTTGGTATTGTTACTGTTGATATTTGTATTGAGCCGACCATCTGAAGTTTGAATTAGTGTGATTATGTAACCAAAAGGGGTCAAAGTTTTTTTCTCCACAATCACCGGCATTTCAGTGACACTCATGTTCGCCAATCAGAATTGTTGAGCCTCACGTTTCTTCCTAATTTCAATAGGGGAGAAAAAAAGTCTTACCCTGTGCATCACTCTCAGCACCTGCACACATTTATTTAACAGTAGAATTGACTGAACGCAGTGAGCCTTCTTTTCCGTTATCCACAATCTCTGTCTCTGTGAGACCGTACACACAGGAAGCACAGACAGAGAGCCTTGCAGCTCGCCAGTGAGGAGTTCCGCGAAGTAACAAAACTTAGTAGGAAAACAATCTGATTATTACAAAGCCAAATGTGGGAATATTTCAGCTTCAAATTGGATGGGCGATATGAGCTTATCAACACGGACAAACAAGCGAAAATGCAGTGATCACGTGACGGCAACAAACAAAAAGACGCTGTCTAACCTCCATTTTTCCAACTGCGAAAAATATGGACTTGAAGATGCCCAAAAATGTGTCTGTTTTATTTTTTGTTTATTTACCTTCCAAGAACAGTACAATGGTAAACAATTATAAAGTAATGAGTAATAGCAAAGTATATCCTATTAAATTGTTACTTGCATTATGATTACATTATAAACATTGTATATATTTTATCGATTATTTCTTCAGTTGAAAAGCATGATTTAGACAAAAGCTCTGAGTCTGTCTGCATAAACATTGCATATTGTTTATCACCTCTAGACAAGAATGTGTTGATTGACAGTCTAATAATAGCATGTCTTCATTCACTGGTTATTTTTAGTTTTGTGCATTTATATGTATTAGGTATAAAAATCCCAAATCAAATCGCAATTAGAGAGAAAAATTGCAATATATGTTTTTTCTCAAAATTGTTCAGCCGTAGTATATCATTGATATCGCACAACCCGAATAGTAAGCATTAAAACTTCAGTATTGTGTGAATGTTGTTTATCTGTGTTGGCCCTGCGATGAGGTGGCGACTTGTCCAGGGTGTACCGTGCCTCCTGCCCAAATGCAGCTGAGATAAGCTCCAGCACCCTTTGCGACCTTGAAAGGGACAAGTGGTAGAAAATGGATAGAGGATGGATGGTAAAGTGTGCTGTTGTGTGTTTCAGGCCTGCAATTATTAATGACAAAGTCCTGCCAGCTTGTCTACCGGAGAATGATTACATCGTGCCCAGTGGGGCCGAGTGCTACGTCACAGGATGGGGTGAAACTAAAGGTACACTACACACCACATTCTGAGTCAGCTGTTGTGGGGGGACAGAAATTAAGTTTACCCAACTTGAAAGGACTCAACGTAAGACTTTGACGTGTACATGCTAGCTTCTTTGGCTACGTGACATGACGGTTAACATACCTTTTAGCAGTGAGGGTAGGGAGTAGTGACTGTTGTCCTGTGTCTTAGGTACGGGAGGAGAAGGCATTCTCAAGGAGACGGGCTTCCCTGTCATCGAGAACAAAGTTTGCAATCGTCCGTCGTACCTTAACGGCAGAGTGAAAGACCACGAGATGTGCGCCGGAAACATTGCTGGAGGCACGGACAGCTGCCAGGTCCCAAACCCCTCTCAATGTACTTGATGGGTAGTAACAGTCGATATTACTCATCCTGTCCTATTGTGTCCCTGCAGGGTGACAGCGGCGGTCCTCTGGTGTGTAAATCCAACAACAAGTTTATACTGCAGGGCGTCACGTCCTGGGGTTTGGGATGTGCCAACCCAATGAAGCCTGGCGTCTATGCTCGAGTGTCAAAATTTGTGGACTGGATTGAGCGAACCATCAATGCCAATTAAAAAGAAAAACTGATGTTGAAGGGAGGACCTACAGTTGAATTTGCCTTGTAAGTAAGCAGAGTTATTTGTTCAATCACAACTGTCCACGGGCCCAAATAGAACACTCTTTATTCAACTATTGATGGTCACTAATTACAATAAAAACAAGATTTTAATCAATTAAACCTTAGTGTGGAGGCCATCAAAAGAACGAATGGAGGTGACAGAACAGGAATAAATACTTGGAGGATTTCAAACGCTTGCTGGGTTTTGGTTACTTGAAATGTTGGCGTCGGGGGCAAGGAGCGTGGTCAACTGCTGGTTCTTCTGCATGGCTTTTAGCTTCACCCTAAACACAAAAGAGTGAGTACACACCAACAACAAGACATGCTCCACTTCTTGTCGCTCACTTGTCAGGGAACTCGATGTCATCAATGGTGTCGGGCAGTGGGACGCCTCGTGTTTCCGGGAGCAGCAAGACTAACGCGCCGGCCAGAAAAGCCAGAATGCCTGAACAATAAACAACAACATGAGCTACTTTTCACAGCAACCAAAAACTGAATGTGCTGTGACGCACCAAAAATGATGAGGGGTAGTTCCAGCCAGATGGTGGCCAGCCGGTAAAGGAGGAAAGGAGAAGCGATGCCGCCAATGTCGCACAGTGTGGAGCACGCGGACACACCCAGGTTCCTGGTGTCATTCAACACATTCTCACACGTCCTCCAAAGTAGACAATCGTGATGCTGAGGCTTTACCTGACGAACGTCGGGTAGAGTTCCGTGTTGACAAAGACGACCATCTCAAACGTCATGGTGATGGCCAGTCGGCCGACGCAGGCCACTGCCATCTTCAACCAGGGCACGCCTGCGACGACGAGAGGAACCTTAAAAGCATCCAAACATCTGAAATGAATAAAGAACAGTGGTGTCCTCACTGTCTGGAAGGAAAGCGGTGATGAAGCAAGCGGTTCCAGCCACTATGTTGGCGGCAGCAAAGGGCAAGCGGCGGCCAACACGGTCGATGGTGAAGAGGATGAGCAAAGCAGCGGGAAACTCCATGAGAGCGGAGATGAGGAAGCTAATGTAGACATTTCCGCCCATAATGCCCAGTCGCATGATCAGACCCTGGTAGACCACTGCACTGGTAAACCTGGAAGCAACACAGCTGGACTTAATCAAATTTCACTAACAACTTCTAAAATTTTACCAGCATCAACAGACCAGTTAAAGCTGAGGATGAAGGTGTGCTTCCTCATTTTGGGCGTTCTGATCAAGTCCATGAAGGAGGCAGTGGCAGAAGGATCAGCGTTTTCATCAGTTAAAGTCTACAAAGTCCACATTGAAGAGAACCTTTCTAAGAAATTCTGGTGTGCAGGATTCATGTGTTTGTAATGCTACCTCAATGTTCTTGGACAAAGTCCTCTTGTTCTCCTTGGCCATGGCCTCAGTGATTGCCACAGCTTGGGACTTCTTGTTCTGGGACAGCAGCCATCTTGGAGACTCCGGAATGAACCTGTCGGTGATGTAAGTTAGTAGCATGCGTGCCACTTATCCCAAGTACGTAAAGGAGTATTGTGGTAGTGTATACACACCAGCTATGTAGTTAAGTAGAGTAAACTTAGTAGTAAATTGTATGCTTAGCTTTTTCAGTAACAGCACTGTTGCTACTAAATGAAAAAAAAAATAGTAGCACAGAACATTTTTAGTAGTAATATGAAATTACTTATACATCACAATTGTATTTACACTCAAACAACGTACATGTGTGCACTCATACATATAAACACAATGCCATCATAAGGTCTACTGTAAAGCTCAAACACAGAACATCCCTAAACTGTCACTAACATGAGTGTTGGGCAATATGGAGCAAAACTCCTATTCTGATATAGTTTGGCCCATAAACTAACCCATAAATGTAAATATCCGTTGACGTAACCAAATATCTCCACCATGCCTTAATTTTAAATTCCCGGGACTGAAGGGGATCCCAAATACACAAAAACAGTAAGTAACAAGTAAAAAAAGTAGGTTTTGCATAATATGATCCCAGCTTAGGAAAAAGGAAAATACCTTGGAATTAATATAAGAAAAGTCAAATGTAGTCTCCAATCTTCTTTAAAAAAACATTTAGCTACGCTCAATTCTTCAGCTAACAAAAACACAAAATGAAAAAATGTGAAAAAAGTGAACTGGTTTAAGAGGACATCAGCAGTAACATGAAAATAATTGACCTTATATGGTGTTTATATAGGTGAACATAATTATAAAACATACAAAGTTTTTAGCCAGCAACACTAACCTGTCAGCTGCTTCATTAAGCTGTATGACAGGCTGTGTTCTGAAATTTACTTTTAAAAAGTCTTTAATTGTAGTTACTTTACCATAATGTAATTGAATTACTAACATAATTAATGTTTAATAAATTCATTTAATTACAAGGGAAAGTAATTAATGTGTTACTTAAAAAATAAACTTCAGACATCTGGGACAATGCAGTTAAGATTCATATAAAGTATTCATATCAGAGCAGTGTGTGTGCCTTTAAATGGTAGTGGATGGTATTCCTGGGATTAAAGGCCTCACCTTTTGTCCTCCAAACATATTGCTGGGTATTGTGGCCACATTTTAGTTTCATCTTACAACACATGGACTAAGATAAGACCTTCTGGAGGAAAGTTCTCTGGTCAGATGAAACAAAAATTTAGCTGATTGGCTACAATACCCAGCAATATGTTTGGAGGAGAAAAAGTGAGGCCTTTAATTCCAGGAACCCCACCCCTACCGTCAGGCATGGTAATGGTAGTATTATGCTCAGGGCCTGTTTTGCTGCCAATGGAACTGGTGCTTTACAGAGAGTAAATGGGACAATGAAAAATGACTTCCAAATTCTTCATAACAACCTAAAATCATCAGGCCGGAAGATGGGTCTTGGGCGCAGTTGGATGTTCCAACAGGACAATGATCCCAAACACACATCAAAAGGCTTCCCAAAGTCCTGACTTAAACGTGTGGACAATGCTGAAGAAACAAGTCCATGTCAGAAAACCAACACATTTAGCTAAACTGCATCAAGTTTGTCAAGAGGAGTGGTCATAATTTCTACCAGAAGCTTGTGGATTTCTACCAAAAGCGCCTTATTGCAGTAAAACTTGCCAAGGGACATGTAACCAAATATTAACATTGCTGTATGTATACTATTGACCCAGCAGATTTGCTCACATTTTCAGTAGATTACATTCATAAAAGAACCAAACTTCGAGAATGTTTTTTGTGACCAATAAGTATGTGCTCCAAAAACATTAGAGCTGTAGAAATTAATGGAAACTCAAGACAGCCATGACATTATGTTCTTTACAAGTGTATGTAAACTTTTGACCATGACTGTATATTTAGATGCACTCACACTCACCAACATACACAATGTCTACAAAGTGTGCATTGTTTTACTAAAATAGGGTGATAAAACCAATTATTCATGTTTACATTGTTTTCTAATGGGGAACTATGCTTCACTATATAAACCTTCTGATTCATGAACTATGTTGAGGAACCAATTAAGTTTGTGAATCGAGGTTTCACTGTAGTACTTAGTTGGTAGTATGTACGCACTACTAAACTACTGCTGTGGAATAATAGTACCATGTAGTAATAAGACATTGTACACACTGATGTGGAATAGTATCATAAAGTATGAATGCACTACTAAACCACTGCTGTGGAACTATAATAGTGCAATGTAGTTATGTATGTACTATTAAAAAAAACACCAACTTCCTGTATGTGGCATAGCACTACAAAGATAGTCTGTATGTACAACTAAACTACCGTTGCAGAGTAGTAGTAGTAACTTAGTACCAGTAGTACGTAGAATATCTGTACCGTTATCGTATTGTAAATGTAAATACAAACAAGATGTGTCTCACCAGTAGTAGCTGATGTACAGGATGTAGGGCACAGTGATGACGACCTGCAGCCATCGCCAGTCAGTGATGAAGTAGGCCAGCAGGGGAAGCACCAGGAGACCTACACTGAAGAACATTTGGTAAACAACGCCCACTGTGCGCCTGTACTCCACACCCACGATCTCTGTGACTGGACGGGGGGGGGAGCGAGACCATATCAGCGTATGTCAACAGGACATGGAGAGACGAGAAAAGAGTAACCCACTCAGCACGTATCCCGCCATCCAGCCTCCCTTCACGCCAAAGCCAAACAGCATCCTGAAAATCAACATGGACACGTAGTTGGGCGCCACAGCCACCAGGATCCCCGCGATCCCGTTGAACACGTTGGACATCAGGAAGCTTAACCTCCTGCCAAACCTGTGCACAAAAGCTTCGCATCAGATGCGACCTGCACGCGTCCGTACATCAGGTTCTTACCTGTCGGCCAGGTAACCGATGGTAATGCTGCCCAGCAGGAAGCCAATGTTGAGCATGGCCTGGAACATGTCCACGAACCAAGCATCAGAGCACACCAAGCCAAACTAGGATAAAAGGTAAGAATGTCCATGACATCACACGACAACCAGCTGTAACAAAATACATCCAAGAACTCTCTAGTACTACAAATAACTATCACTACTACTATTATACTGTAATAGTACTGTATTATTCTCTTTTATGGACAGCCAATAAGATTCAAGCTAAGGAAAAGTTCAAAACTGTCACATATATTCCAGTTTAAAAGTAGGCATACCTCCGTGACGAAGGACTGCCTCCCCTCATAGTCGTACTCCCAGCCACTCTTGCAGGGCGTTGTGGGTGTGCTGCTCAGGTCCATCCTTGGAGCGTCGCAGGTGAGCGTGGCGTTCCAGTCCACGTCGTACTGCTCGCAGCTGTTGTACTGCAGCACACCGGACACGTTGACCAGCGGCGCCATCACACTTCGGCCATCGGCCAAGCTCCAGCCGCACGTTTGCCTCCATTGCTGGACGGCGTCGTCACGGCACCAGTGGTCTGGGGTAAAACCCTGGAAGACGATGCCCACGTACACGCCGGCCCAGGGCATGGACACCAAGCACAGCAGGGCGAAAATGCGCCTCTGGCTGCGGCCGAACTTCCCGGCTTCCTCCAAGATGTCGTCAAACGAGGTCATGGCGGCGGCAGTGATGAGCACAGAGTGGCAGCAGGCCGGGTCCTCTTCATTTTTAACCGGACGGTTTAGACCAAAGGTCAGCGGGCTGTGCAGCAGAGCGTTACGCCATACTCACCTCATTAACATAAACACGGAGCACAGACACGTGCACTGAGTGTTCATCTGAAGTCCACCAATATGAAGGTTCTCAGAGCCAACCTGGAAGTTTTGCGTTATTAATGAAATCTAGCCAGCAGCCTCCTTGCACAACACAAATGAGCCACCAAAGTTTGGATCATTAAGTAATGGGGATAGGTGTAATTTATCTGGTATTTATTCAAATAAAGCAACAATCTCTTACATTCAGATTCTTTTAAATAGCAAAAAATATAACAGACAACAAAAGCATAATGATGATCAACATCGTACATAATCCTTATCTTCTTGTGCTTTTCTCCACGACAACTTCCTGTTCTTTGATGCCACAACAATCGTACCGCGCACGCGAGCCCGCATTAAGACATTTGAGGCAACAAGAACTTTTGAAAATCCAGTACCAAAGACACGAACCCGTCTTCAACCAAGGGAGTGGAGTGTTAACTTTCACGATGCTCCGCATGCTGAATGACAACACGATCAAGAAGATAGAGGAGATGAAGAATGAAATGAGTGATAGAAACCTCCCTGATCCTGTGAGCTTGAACACAGAAATATGCTTCTTGTGTCTGCTACGTCAAATACTAAGATCCAATGCAAAGGTTTGACATAACACTTAAATTCTTCATATTCTACTCTCAAGTGTTTTGTTTAGCACATCAGAAAATACATAATCGTAAACAAATAGTGTTTGAAAATACTTTAAAAAATGACTTAAGACAATTAACCAATCACTCACTAATCAATGATTCTGTGTTCAGCTAGCTGGAACTTGTTGCCCTTGGCATGCATTTGGTTGAGAAATTATTATTTTGGGAAAACAAAACAAAAAAACATTCTGAGCTAAAATGTGTGACAGCGCAGTCCCAACGACGACGACTCCAGGTGGAGAATATGGCTTCAGTGAGAAATGGGCGGGTCTAAATAACCACCGCCTTCACTCTAAAAAGGACTCAACCTTTGGCGGAGTCCGCTCACACACTTAAATAATCATAAAAACTAATGCGTGTGAAGTGATAAGCTATGTACAAAATCCACAACGATACAACAATCTATTCATGAAAAGGCCTTACGCTGGCTTTTCGGGGCAGAAAAGACGTAAACATCACAAAAAGACCAACAGGCGTCCTCATTCCCTTTAAAAGCTGACCTCATCACTGACCTGCATTGCCTACGTCCCACTTAGCTTGGAGATTCTTGCTTGAAAGCCGTCATGACTCGTTTTACCACTGAGCCGCCTTGCCGAACAAGACATCTTAAAAGACCTAAAAGGCTCCTTGATAACAACTCTGCAAAGAGACGTGTACATTAGCTTGGTATAAAGTGCTAAAGAAAATGGCACAGCTACAATCAATGTTTTCAAAAAAGTAATCGACATGTTGAGAAACACTTGTGTTTTTGGGTTGTCCGGTGGATTCTCATCGGGCCTCTGAAGTCTTTTCGAGACGGCTGCGACGTAATGGCGGCGTCAGTGATGCAGCATGGATCATTGCGGGGAATCACGAGAGCCAAGAAGCGCTTTAAATAAATCAGCCGTCAATAAATAAGGTGCCAAAATGGCGATCTACACGGTAGAGTCTGAGCAGGGTGCAGTCGGTCAAAATTAATCCCAAAATGAGAAGGAAAAGTGTCAGTTTGCTGAGGGTGTTGCTATGGCGACATTCACTGAAAAAGAATAGTCATGATGGTGGGCAGGGGAGGACCCGTCACACCCTCAGGAGGTCCTCGTCACTGTCGTCGTCCTCCCGCCTTCCCTTGGCTACCGTGTTGCTACGAACGGATGACTGAGCTTTGCTGCTCTTCCTGTTCTTGTTGGGCTCGTCCAGGAGGCCCACCAGGTCCTCATCGCTCTCCTCCTAGCCAGGAACAGACCAACAGGTTGGTTTTCTTCAAACTTTGAGACGACGCGTGCTGGGCTAGCATGCTGGACAACAAAGCTCACCTTCAGGAAGACGCTGCGATGGGCGGACGATGACTTGACCACTCGCACGCCCGGGACGCTCAAGACCTCGTCCTCGCTGTCATCTTCTTGCTCATCCAGCGAAAAGGAGCGCAGGCCGTCCGTGTTCACCGCTTTGGTCTTGATGTGACCGTTGCTATGGTTACTTCGTCCCCGGTGAGAGGACGTAGGTGGGGCCTCGAGTTCCTCCATCAGCCACTCCATCTCATCCTCCCCTGCATCTTCATCCATGTTGACCTGAGAAGCAAAACACCTTTTTTCACACCTTAACATACCCATTGTGGACTTTCAACTTGAATTAATTTTGATCACTCACGAGGATGGAATACAGTACCTTAGAATATTTATATGAGACTTGGTTTCCTCTCCTGCAGCATCCAGCAACTTTCTGAATCACCATCTCTCTGGAGACATAAAAGAAAGGTAGGCAATTAAAAGAAGACAAACAACAGCACACACTTCATCACTTCATCAGCAGCCTCACCTTCTCTCCCTCTTACGCAGCAGGAATGCTAGCAGACATACAATCAGCCCCGCCAGGAGGAGGCTCATCAGCACGCCCGCAACCTGGCTCCTCCTGGCAAGAGCTGGAACAATGTCGTCATCATCCGTACCTGCGTCCACGGTCCTGCGACACAATCAAAGTTGAAGATGCTGTCTTAAGTGTAGCTGCTCTGTATGTTCCAGAAATGCACTTACGTCAGGCCGCACACGGCATTAGTGTGCCACACAAACAGATACTGGCATCCATCCGTCTCCAGCATGAACTCTGGGATGCCCATTCCCGCCGAAGGGTTACACTGGAACATGATGGTAGAATACACCATTTTGGTCGTCTCCCGCCCGCACGTTGACTCAGAAGGCACCATCACGTCCAGGTTTCCTCCTGGTGTCAACAATGCAGACAGTATGTTTGATTGATAGCAGTGAACAAACATGCTAAGCTACAGCTGAATGCTAACATTTAAGCCAGGGATATTCATCTAGGGGCCAAATCTGGTCTGGACCCGGAGTTCAGTTCAAAACTTGGGAGACAAAAATTTTTCCAGCAAATTCCTAAAATACGAGCGTGTTCCTAGAGGAAGTTGGACCACTGTAAACACATTTGCAGATCCTTACATTGACATTTTAACCTTGCTAGCAAACAGAAAAAATTGGGGTCCAAACTTGTGATTTACATAACTAATGTGTTTCTTAAGGCATCCCTTTAAGTCTTTTGGTAGTTTTTTGTTTTTTTTATGTGATTAATGTAACTAAGGTAGCTTGTTTACTTCAGAATAGATGCAGTTATTTGTCACTTCTTTAGTTCCTCAAAGTTCCATTTTAGGTCCTTTCTTTTTCATCGTTTTGGCTATTAAACTGGTGGCCCTTTATTTAGTTCAAAAACCTTGTGAGAAACTCACATTTTTGGAGAAGGTCCTATAAAAGAGCAGAGCAATCAAAGTAACTTTGACAAAATAAATATACAAAAATCTTATGCCTTCTGTAGAGGATGCCGGTTCTGTACAATATACAAAAAAGGACTGATATTGAAGGGAGAAGTCAGGCCCCTCTGTCATTAGCTTTCTGAATATGTGGCTCCCAAAACAATTCAGTTAAATATCCCTGATTTAAGAATTCTGAGCTAGTTTACAACTTTTTGTAACTTTAACTCCATTAATTGATTTTAAAATGTGACACTCTTTTTCTTACACTCTCTAATTTTTAGGGGTGGGGGGAAAAAATTGATTCGAATTTGAATCGCGATTATCACGTTGTGGGATTCAGAATCGATTGTCATATTTTAAAAATCAATATTTTAAATTTTTTTAAATTGATTTTTTTTTTTTTAATCAATCCAACAAAACAATACACAGCAATACCATAACAATGCAATCCAATTCTAAAACCAAACCTGACCCAGAAACACTCAGAACTGCAATAAACAGAACAATTGAGAAGACACAAACACGACACAGAACAAAACAAAAGTAGTGAAACAAAAATGAATATTATCAACAACAGTATCAATATTAGTTATAATTTCAGCATAGCAGTGATTAAAAATCTTTCATTGACATTATCATTAGACATTTATTAAAAATTAAAAAAAGAACAATAGTGTCACAGTGACTTACACTTGCATCGCATCTCATATGCTTGACAACACACTGTTTCCAATATTTTCACACACATAAAATAAGTCATATTTTTAGTTTGTTTAATAGTTAAAACACATTTCCATTACTGCAATCAGTTGATAAAACATTGTCCTTTACAATTATAAAAGTTTTTTACAATCATCTACTACTCTGCTTGCATGTCAGCAGACTGGGGTAGATCCTGCTGAAATCCTATGTATTGAATGAATAGAGAATCCTTTTAAAGCTGAAAAAATAGTTTTTGAAAAAAAAAATCGATTTTGAATAGAATCGTGACCCCAAGAATCAATATTGAATCTTATCGTGGGACACCCAAAGATTCGCAGCTATACTAATTATCTCCAAAACACATAATAATTAACTGTTTTTCACAAAGCTGATGAATGAAAGGATGACGGATTAACTTTCAGGAAGCAGAGTGTGACAAATTGTATAATCTATGCAGGAACATCCAAACCACGTGTTCAAGATGGGAGCAGGAATTTCAAATACCTTTAATGTAATATTTGGCTTTGCTGGAGTAGCCAATTCTGCGTCTGTAGGTTCCATTTAGTTTGACCTGGCAGATGTTGGCACCAACGCAGCTCGGTAGGGAGCTGTTGGTCAGGCCAGACAACTGGATGTGGTAGATGTAGCGGTCACCATTGGACCGGATATCTCCAGAGGCCTGGTGAGGGCTGAGGACACACATTTGCAGTGAAGATAAGGTACAGAAGTTTGGTGCACAAAAATGTGTACTACCTGAAGTAAAGCTCTCCCAGGCTGAGGATGGTGCCGGTATCAGGATTCTGTATGGTACCGTTCACCAATTCCACCTCACGCTGCTTGATTGCACACGCCCAGCGAGTCTCCCAGCCAATCACAAAGAGGCAGGACACCTTGTTGACGCTGTACACAAACATGGCTATGTTCACACTGCAGTTTAGGATGTCCAATTCAGATTTTTTTGTTAAATCTGGTCTTTTAAATTTGTTAGTCACATTTAAATTAAAAATGTCATGGCTTATATAGACCCAAGCTGACCCGCATGTAGACATGAGATTATGAAGTCACACGTGCTGCAGTGTTTAAACAGGTAAACATGGCTCCAATTCTTGTAGGTCCCAGTCCTAGCACATTTGTGGCAATTTCTAGGATTTTGTGCGATCAAAGTCAACATTTCCTGAACCAAATTATTGTGTGTAGAAGATTAGGAAGGAAGAGGGCAAGCATTTTGGCTCTCGCAGTTTGTGGGACATTGGCTTCACTGTCGGCTCTGAAGAGCATTTGGGCGAGCAGTTGAGGACAGGAGTGGTGGAACATTGACGTGTTTTTGTTCATTTGTCAACTATTTTGCAACCGTCTATTTTTGGCAAATAATTATATCACTTTTTGCTATTTGATGACGTATTGGTCGGATGAACGTGATCAGGGCGTTCAGACTGCAGTCGCATTGGACACATATTTGATTTAAATACACATACAAAAGAGGCTAAGGTTAGCTTGGAGAAATTTGGAATTGCACTTTTCACATTGACATGAAAAAAATCTCTGCGATGAGGTGGCGACTTGTCCAGGGTGTACCCTGCCTTCCGCCCGATTGTAGCTGAGATAGGCGCCAGCGCCCCCCGCGACCCCGAAAGGGAATAAGCGGTAGAAAAATGGATGGATGGATGAAAAAAATCTGATACAGGTCGCATACGGACAAAAAATTCAGAATTGACCTGCAGTGTGAAAAAGGCACACGTGCAGTCAGCATGAAGAGAATAAACAATAAATGTTGTTTTTTTTTTAAATCATGTGATATATCATAGTTTATGAAGAGACGTGAAGTGTTTTGTAAAGCTTTATAATGGCGCCAAAACGATGCAAAGTTTAACTATACAGACAAACACTCTTCTGTCATTAACTGCAAGTTAGAGAATGCTGAACTTGAAAGTAAATGATTCTTAGAATTATTTCTCTTGAAAAGTCACTGCGAGAAGTTGAAGTTAGTTGGGGTCATGGGAGAGTACTTGTAAAGCGTGTACCTCACAATAGCAGGGTGTCCCACAGTGGAGCCGCATGTCAGCTGGATCTCTGTCTTTGCTGCCACGCCGTTACCACACACGTCATCACCGGCTGAATAGCTAATGTAAATCTTTCCGTCTATGTGAGAAGGAAGTTTACATGTTTATATGTTTTACAAACATGAAGATCATTTTTCAACAAAAGCAATAACAACAGTGTTGTTAAACATGACTGTGGCGGAAACAAATTGTAGCAAAAAGAGGTTACTTCTAAGGCAATATTGATCTATTGTTGCCCACCAGTGTAGCTCATTATCTGAGTGTGGACGCGACCCAGCATCTGAGTCCTTCCTGCTGCGGTGCGACGACACACTGTGGCATCCTCGGGACAATCAGTCAGTCCCCCGTGAATCCCCTGACACAGGTTGATGTAATATCTGTGTAAGCATGGAGATTGTGAGACAGTCACAAGAGGATGTCTTATTGCCAACCAACAGACAGACTTACGCGTCGCCATGACGGCTGAACTTCCATGGCTCGGTGAGGGAGGACAGGGCTCGCAAGTCAAAGGTCTGATGTTGATTTACTAGCTTACACTCCATCTTCCTGGGGGGGCACACAGCACTGGTTTTCCACTGAAAAGTGGCTGAACAGCCTGCAGTTTCTGAGAGCAGCTGTGGGGAGCCGTGGCCTGCGGACGGGTCGCATCCAAACAATATGGATGACTGACGCTTGGCAGATGCTGCAAGAGAGGGAAAAAGTATACATTAATAACATAAACGCAGTCATTGTTTACATGTTTCTCAGAGAAAAATAAATTTCCGGTTATTTCCATCTAAAAGATCACCTGGCTGGCAGAAACCCCATTTCTTGTCCTCATCATAGTTGGCGGTGGTTGCGCACCACTTTCTGCCATCGGCCCTGTCGTCTGTTGTACATTCAGTGTACGACCGTTTCATGGATGTGAAGGGAAACACGCACGCCTCACCCTCTTGTGTTACTAAAGCAAATGATGATTAGCATCCTTATGGCAAAGTACACAGTGCAGCATGTTACGATGCCACTTTAGTTGAAAAGACGTACCGGGAGGGCATGGATCGCCACCACCATATTGCATTAGAACAGCCTGCTGCTCGTGCCTAAAATCCATTGTCATAGCCTTGCTGATGCCGAATGATAATGCTGATTTGTCGGAGCTGGAGCCTGACACTCGGCAAACGGAGCTTCCTTTGCAAGCCGGCTCTGCCACTGAGCTGCACACGTTGATTAAGTAGCTGTTGGAGCCTAGTGGGACCTGTCAGAATACAATCAGTTAAAAAAGACAAGATAAAAGATCTTAAAAGTATGGGTGTCCCGATCCGATATTGATATCGGTCCTACAGTCGTGGTCAAAAGTTTACATACACTTGTAAAGAACATAATGTTGTGGCTATCTTGAGTTTCCAATAATTTCTACAACTCAAATTTTTTTGTGACTTCCGGGCTGATGATATTATGTTGGCTTGAAGAATTTGGAGGTAATCCTTCTTTTCATTGTCCCATTTACTATCTGTATGTAAAGCACCAGTTCCATTTGCAGCAAAACAGGCCCAGATCGTAATACTACCACCACCATGCTTGACGGTAGGGGATTAACAGCCTCACCTTTTCTCCTCTAAACATATTGCTGGGTGTTGTGGCCAAACAGCTCTTTTTTATTTCATCTGACATCATATGGACAAAGATAAGACCTTCTGTAGAAAAGTTATTTGGTTAGATGAACCAAAAAATTAGCTGTTTGGCCACAAATCCAAGCAATATGTTTGGAGAACAACAGGTGAGGCCTTTAATCCCGGGAACACAATGTCCACCGTCAAGCTTGGTGGTGTTATTATGCTCTGGGCCTGTTGTGCTGCAAATGGAACTGGTGCTTTATAGATAGTAAATGGGACAATGAGAAAAAGAGGATTACCTCCAAATTCTTCAGGCCAACATAAAAATCATCAGCCCGGAGGTTGGATCTTGGGTGCAGTTGGGTGTTCCAACAGGACAATGACCCCAAACACACATCAAAAGTGGTAAAGGAATGGCTAAATCAGGCTAGATGTAAGGTCTTTGAATGGCCTTCCCAAAGTCCTCACTTAAACGTGTGGACAATGCTGGAGAAACAAGTCCATGTCACAAAACCAACAAATTTAGCTGAACTCCACCAATATTGTCAAGAGGAGTGGTCAAAAATTCAACCACAAGCTTGCCAGAAGATTGTGGATGGCTACCAAAAGTGCCTTATTGCAGTGAAACTTGCCAAGAGACATGTAACCATCCATCCATCCATCCATCCATTTTCTACCGCTTATTCCCTTTTGGGGTCGCGGGGGGCGCTGGCGCCCATCTCAGCTACAATCGGGCGGAAGGCAGGGTACACCCTGGACAAGTCGCCACCTCACCGCAGGGCCAACACAGATAGACAGACAACATTCACACTCACATTCAAACACTAGGGCCAATTTTGTGTTGCCAATCAACCTATCCCCAGGTGCATGTTTTTGGAAGTGGGAGGAAGCCGGAGTACCCGGAGGGAACCAACGCATTCACGGGGAGAACATACAAACTCCACACAGAAAGTTCCCGAGCCTGGATTTGAACCCAGGACTACAGGAACTTCGTATTGTGAGGCAGACGCACTAACCCCTCTGCCACCGTGAAGCCCGACATGTAACCAAATATTGATATTACTGTATGTATACTTTTGACCTTGTAGCTTTGCTCACATTTTCAGTAGACCCATAGTAAATTCATAAAAGAACCAAACTTCATGAATGTTTTTGTGACAAACAAGTATGAGCTCCAATCACTAGGGGTGTAACGGTACGAGTATTTGTATTGAACCGATTCTGTACGGGGGTTTCGGTTCGGTTCGGAGGTGTACCGAACGACACGGACATATTAAGTAGCGCACGTTTTGTAAACAATGCACACCGAGGCACTAGTGGTGCAACAGATCAACATTGATCCGTGATCCGTTCGGATCAATATCTTCGGTTCGGCACACACGTGATCTGCGGTCTGATTTATGAAAAAAAAAAAAAAAAAAAGTTGTTCGCACAGCGTGGTAATGGCGAGCGGAGTAACGGAGGACCTTGAACTCCCCGTGCCATTTAATCGGTGTGTTTATAGGTGCAAACTCCATTGTGCAAAACAAGGGTTTTAAACACATGCTGAAAGTGCTTCAGCCACATTACGACATCCCGTCGCGCACCAACTTCAACGATAAGATTGTGTCAGATTTTTATGAGCAAGAGAGGAAAACAGTTGTGGACGGACGAACCAGGGGCGTCGCCAGACATATTTCACTGGGGCACGTGCCACACTGTTGATCTGCAGTGCCCCAGTAAAAATTTCACCAATAAAAAAAAACGCTTTAGAGTTTTAAGTCTACATAGCATAGACAACAGCGCACATACTACTTAGTATGGTAATTGATTGCTACTGTATTCACTCCACGAAACAATGAGCAAATGGCTACTTAATGTGGTGATTTATTCACATGTGGATCGAGACTTTTGTTGAGAGAGAGAGAGAGAGAGAGAGAGAGAGAGAGAGAGAGAGAGAGAGAGAGAGAGAGAGAGTCAGAGAGAGTCAGAGAGAGAGGGGGGGGTTCGAATCACTGCGTGAGGTAGGTGACGTTAGCCAACAATAATTTGTTAATTACAATATTTTGATTTTGATTTGACTCAAACTGTAACTCCTAGATGGATTTAAGAAAGTTATTCGCCCGCAGCAGAGAAGAAGCGAGGAATGAGAGATGTAAGTGAAGTCCTAGCTAGCTAGGCAACATCATTGTCTTAAGTTGATGCTAAGTTAGCTAACGTTATTCCTTGTATCAAGACAAACATATTCATTCGCTGTACGAGCTGTCGGGGGAATTTCCAATGAACATGAAACATCATGTTGGTTATTGTCTGCTGGTTCTGCATCAATGATGATTTGGAGTAAGCATGTGTGAGTTGAGTGCTTCTCAAATGGTTTATCTTCAGGAAGAAAAATATTTTTTCATATCATCAAGTCGTGAGCCAAATTTTTAAATCATTCAAGTTTATTTCACAGAAAAATAGCACAGTAGACTTGTCTTGTTAATCGGTGTGACTTTGACTAAAATAATCTTGTTTTGTCACCAGAAAAATGGCTACAGCATCTGGTTTTGTTTCCAGAAAAAATAGTAACATTTCTGTATTTGTTTTCAGAAAGATGGCTGAAAATATCGGGTTTTTTTGCCCCATTTAGATTTTTTAAAAATATATTTCCATGTCTGTCCTGAGTCCTCCTCCAACTTGTTAGTCGGTTTGCCTTTTGCTAAAATACTCACTAATAGTCACTAGAAAAATGGCTAAAAATATCTGGTTTTGTTGCCACAATTTGAGTTTTTTTCTCCCTAAACTTTTTTTTTTTCATGCACACATCTGACTGCGACTCACTGAAAATGACACACAATCCACTTTTATGTCACGACCCAGCAGTTGGGAACCACTGGTCAACTGTATAACAGTTACTGTAATATTTCCATGTCTGTCCAGAGTGATTGACCACTTTGCAAAAATGAAAACGAGACGTTACAGTTTACTTCTCAGAAAATGATTCCCTGAACAGACACACAACAGTTGTTCATTTATTCTACTACTGTGGCTTTATTGTTTTGTGTATATTTTATAGTTTTGTGTATCTGAAATAGGATTAGCCACATTGCCATAAATGGAAATTAAATAATATAAAAGAACCCAGAGATGTAGGGCTATTTTATTTTTATTTTTACTTTTGTAGATGTTAAATTTGCAGATGATTACTGCAATATATATTTCAAAAAGATGCATTGCTCTTCCTTTTTGCTTTTACCAGTAGCAGTTTAGAAGTCTGGAGTAAAAAGTGCACAAGTAGGTCAAATGCATTAGTTAATTTGAGGTGGTTAATCAAAGATCCATACAACATAATCTGATATGATTTCATAGTTTAAAGCACTATTTATGTATTTTTTTATGATAAATAAGTGCTAAAAATGTTTTTGCTTGCGCGCTTTGCACGCTCACATGAATTATTTGTGCCCCAGGTGTGCCCCAGTACAGTATTAGGTCTAGTGACGCCCCTTGGACGAACTATCCCGAGCAACATCTGTTGCGCTCACGACAGAAGGGTGAAGGTCCAGGGGAACTATGTGACCACAAGTGCAAGGGTGGAGGTCCAGGGGAACTATGTGACCATAAGCGCTCATTTCATCACAGCAGAGTGGGAGCTGAGAAGACACGCCTACGTGACTACGAGAGTCACCTTGTGCAGGCACTGACACAAGCAGTGGAGGAAAGGAGAAATCCCTTTTTATGTGGCACTGTTTTTCATTAAATATGTTAAAAAGAAGATATTATGCTTTGTGCACTTGAACTAGATTTTATATATGTTAATTTAATAATTTAAAAGTGTTACAAAACAAAACGGCAAAACGGCTGTTTATTTGTCTTGTCTTTTTTTTTTTTTTTTCCCTGATCCGAAAAAAATTATTCAATCTGTGAGTTTTTTGATCCATTGCACCCCTACGAGGCACCATGAATTGATTTACGTTGACCCCGACTTAAAACAGGTTGAAATACTTATTGGGGTGTTAGCATTTAGTGGTCAATTGTACGGAATATAATGTACTTTGCAATCTACAAATAAAAGTTTCAATCATTCAAAAAAACAACAACACACGGCATGCTAGCAACAACTGGGCTATGATAGACTGACCATACCTCCTCTTTTCACCGGACATGTCTTATTTTGCGGGGCTGTCCGGGTGGAGTTTCTTAAATGCCTCAAATGTCCGGCATTTTAAGTTAGGGTTGCGAACCCTATATTTTCAATGTACGTTCAAGGTTAAGAAGGGGTTTAAAACAAGACAATTTGTGCACACAGCAGTATTCGTGAGGGAGGGACAGAGACAGACAGAACGAGAGAGTTATGATAAACATGCATGTGTCACCAGGCTCTGATTAAATTTTTTAATATCTATAGCAGGGGTGTCAAAAGTGTGCCCCGGAGGACATTTGCGGCACACACCTAATGTATTAAAGGCCCATGGCACATTCAAAAAATACTATTAAAATAAACAAAAACATAAACAAAAGTGAAATAAAAAAGCTTAAAGGCTAAATGTAATTTAGACAAAGTTGCAACTTTTTTTAAATTACATTTAGCCTTTAAGCAGTTTTTTTTTTTTAAACTGTCATTGCTCAAAACATAATATTGAATCAAAATCAATGTTATTATGAATTATTGACCTATCCAAGTTTCCAATTACTTCACATCAAAATATTTTTGGTGGAAGTTTTAGCAAATTTGTTAAATAAATAATCAAAAAATGTATATATATATTTTTTCTTACTTTACCGAAAATGAACCGAACCGTGACCTCTGAACCGAGGTACGTACCGAACTGAAATTTCTGTGTACCCTTACACCCCTACCAATTACTATCAAAAAATAAATAAAAGTTGTAGAAATTATTGGAAACTCATAACAGCCGTGACATTGCGGTTTTTACAACTGTATGTAAACTTTTGACCACGACTGTATATCATTAAAGAAAGAAGTTTATATCGGCTTGCATCTAAATTCTCCGACATAACCACTCCGATACAAGCAGTGTGTTCACTTGTGCAAAGCTGCACCGCCAGTTTACATCTAAATGTCCTTAAATGAGCACAAAAGGTTGTTTTTTTTTGTAGTATTTAAGTGAAATACTTTAGAAAAGGTGAACCAGGTAAGCTATATATAGGCTAATAGGAGCTAGAAGCCACTTTAGTGAAATCATTTCCAAAACGGGGCCATGGTAGGATATATTCTACTAGGAACTAGCAGGTATCCCACAGTTACGTGTGCAATAGCACACAAGCTAGACATACAGTATAGAATATAGTATCAATCAATCAAACAATGTTTATTTATATAGCCCTAAATCACTAGTGTCTCAAAGGGCTGCACAAACCACAACACAAACCACTAGGACATCCTCGGTAAGCCCACATAAGGGCAAGGAAAACTCACACCCAGTGGGGCGTCGGTGACAATGATGACTATGAGAACCTTGGAGAGGACCACATACTATGTGGGCAACCCCCGCCCCGCTATGGGGTGACCGAAAGCAATGGATGTCGAGCAGTCTAACAGGATAAGTGTACTTAATTGAACAGTATTCCTGTCTAAAACAATACTGTTGTCAATACAAACAAGTATTACACAACTATAGTTGCATATACTACTTACACATACAAAGTCTCCCAAGCAGAATTTTATGAGAAAGTATCCAATAACAAACGTGTTCGCATGATGTGTCATAGGATTAACTTATTGTATTGCATTATTGTGTCCACTTCGTGTCACAAGAAAATAATTACCACTCCACTTCAACTTAAAAGGGAACTGCACTTTTTCATTCATCATCCACAATCCTTATGTGAAACATGAACACACATCTTTTTCTCTTTTGTACGCATTCACACTTGTAAATAAATGCTCGCAAGAGTCAGCTAACAATTGAGGTAGAGATGTCCCGATACCAATAATTTGGTACCGGTACCAAAATGTATATCGATACTTTTCAAAATAAAGGGAACTACAAAAAATGTTAATATTGGCTTAATTTCAACAAAAAATCTTACAACACAATAAACATGTTTCCTATTGCACTCAAAGAACAATTTTAGAAGGGAAAAATATAAATTACAGGGCATTAAACACATTGGGCTTTTCTTGTTGCACTCAAAGAACAATTTACAATTTTCTATATAACATATAGTCTGCCATAATCAATTATTAAGTTACAATATAAAAAAACGCTTTATTGACATTATATTAAATGCTTCATGATTAATGGTGCCACTCCTGGTCTGTGCTTTAAGAAAAATACAATTGTTAGTAAGTACTAAAAACAAAACTATGGATACATTTACACAGATAAGCCATGTAGCAGGTAAAACACACATTTGCTAAAGATAAAACACAAATTGTAACAATTTGTTACAAAATTCATTCATTTTACTTGCATTAGTTGACGTTATATGGGTCTTAACTGCGCTAATTTTTGACATCAATCCATGCAGGTGTGTGCGTGCATCTACGAATCCACATGTGCACAACAGAGCAGCTGGTTATTAATTTATGAGAGAAGTGTATGTGTGTTTAAGAGAATTGCATCGTGTTGGCTGAGTGACTTCAGTGAGTGAGTGGGCAAGTAAAGAGAGAGAGAGGTAGCGCGCTGCACTACACAGTAGAAGAATGAACAGGTCTGGTTGTGTCCTGCAAACCTAATAATAAAGCAGATTGTTACAAATCAGCGGCATTATTACCTGTCACTATTTAAACTCCTTGTGCAGATCTGAATGCTTATTATTTAAATGTTTACCTAAGTTTGAAGCAAAAGTGTTAGGTAATACTAATCGCCACATTTGGCTGGGCGTGTTTTAAACCAATATTTGAAGCGCAGCATTTCTTTGTTTAAAGCGTCACCTTCATCATTGTTTTTGAGGCCCAAATACCTCCATGTTGCGCATCATGCACCCTCTTTAATAACCAGTAGAATTGTCTTTTATTTTTACATTCTTCCTCTCTAAGATGTTATTGCTTGTATGCACTTTGTGTGTGCGTTTTGACACACTCAACATCATGCACATCGGCTCTCTCGTCAACGTCGCAGATGAAAGAACGGTACTAGTACTTTCCAAAGGCAGTATAGTACTGACTTCAATCAATTAGTATCGCGATACTTTATTAGTACTGGTATAGCGTACAACCCTAAATTAAGGTAATGGGATTCGCTCTATTCCGCCTATAAAACACTCTACAAAACATCGGAAAAACTGTCAATGTTTTATATACACCACGTAAGTATATATGTAATTTAGCAACAAGCATATTCATAATAACATGTAATATTTACTTTTGCTCATTTTACGCATACGCTGGTGCATTAATATCACAGACGCGTCACAGTGTTCGCTATTTTCTTCAACAAAAACAACTACTATTAATCATGGCAGACTTGGGGCGGTATAGCTCGTTTGGTAGAGTGGCCGTGCCAGCAACTTGAGGGTTCCAGGTTCGATTCCCGCTTTCGCCATCCTAGTCACTGCCGTTGTGTCCTTGGGCAAGACACTTTACCCACCTGCTCCCAGTGCCACCCACACTGGTTTAAATGGAACTTAGATATTGGGTTTCACTATGTAAAGCGCTTTGAGTCGCTAGAAAAAAGCGCTATATAAATATAATTCACTTTACTTCACTTCACTTAATGTGAGGCAACGACTAATTTGGGACAAATGATGATCAGAACATTCTTTTTTTGAGCCTGAATATAAGGAGAATGAACACAAGTTTTAGAAGCTGAGCAATAAGCAGATCCAGGAAGTAGAACTATTGCTAAGTGCGAAACAAGAGCTATAAACTACAAACCTAACAATCACTTACTGTATGTCTGTTCTCACTGGGTGATGGATGCTTATATCCATTTGATGAAGAATTAATAATAACCCTCATTCATTTAGAAGAAGAAAAAAAAGGTGGGCGTAAACTAGCGTTTATTGTGTATTTCTATTGATCTCGGGGTCTAAATTGAATGTCAAAGCTGACCAACTTCTCGGCCTTTGGCCATAACCTTCTACTATACAGGCATGATATATAATCTAGAATTAACTTTTACCAACTCAGAGGCTATCCATCAGCTCGCCGGCTCAGTATGTCAATACCTGCATAAACTAGTTATGGTACTTCTCTCTGATCATGGTGCAGCAAAAAGTAGCTCCTCAGCACTTGTAATAACATTATTAATAATTTGTTAATATTCAGGTCACTGCATGTAAAAGGAGAATTGTTGGCAGTTCTTGGATTTTTTTTAAGAAGGCTTTATGGGTGCAAAAGTGTTATCCAATAAGCTTCATGTTTAGCCACATCGCACTGTACGTGTTTAACAAATTAGAATGAATTAAAAAAAAAAAGTAAGACGTGTGTTCGTCTTACATAAGGATTGTGAAAGGTAAGCAAAAAAAGGTGCAGTTCCCCTTTAAAGAAAACAAGTCTATTCCAGACAGATAAATAATAAATAGGCTAGTCATTTTCATTACAGTTGTTCTCTTTTAAGTAATTTCACTTGATCAATCCTTTTCTAACTACATAATCATTAAACTGTGTGTCATTAGTGCTGATATCATATCAGTATAATAATTGTATGGGCCAATGCTTAAGGATCCAATATCAGTATTGTATCGGAAGTTGCATTAGAGCATCCCTATTAAAAAGCCAAATAAAATGCAAGAGTGAAAATAAACACAGACAAGAAGAGGGAAGTCAAAAACTTAAAGTTGTAAAGAAGTTTGTGCTTACCTGCACTTGACCTGTGAGTGATGACAGGTCAAAGGTGAACTGCAGCTGAGAGTCGGTGAGCTGGCATCCGCTGGAGTGGGTGGCATCAGAGCAGACGACAGGCGTCGCCCATTCAAAAATGTACACGCAACCCTGCAACCTGAGCATGCGAGGGGAGCCCTAAAGAGACAGGAAAAACAAGATAGAGGCATTGTATGCGCCGAAATAGGAACTTAAGAGAGTAGCTTCAGTTGCAGTAGAGCAGGGGTTTTTTTTTAACAACAACACAGAAAAAATGTAGTAAAAATAGAAAAAAATGACTAAAAATACAATGTAATGAGAACAAGTTGTAGTAATTAATACCACTAATCATATATTATGTTACTTACTTACTTAGGCCCATCGCTCCCAATGGAGCATAGGCCATCAATGACTCCTCTCCATGCAGCACGGTTTTGGGCTGTCCTTTCCGCCTCTCCCCAGCTGGTTCCCAACCTCTTCAGCTCCGCCTCAGAGTCCCGCCTCCAGGTGTTTTTAGGCCGTCCCCTCTTCCTTTTTCCCTGTGGGTTCCACGTCAAGGCTTGCCGTGTGATGGTAGTTGCTGGTTTCCTAAGGGTGTGCCCAACCCAACCCCACTTTCTCCTTAGTATTTGTTTCTCCACTGGCTCCTGATTCCCTTTCCTCCAGAGTTCCTCGTTGCTGATTTTGTTTGGCCACCAAATCCTGAAAATCCTCTTCAGACAACTGTTAATAAACGTTTGTAACCTTTGTACGGTCTTCTTTGTCATCCTCCACGTTTCAGAGCCATAGAGAAGGACGGATTTTATGTTTGAATTGAAGATCCGGACTTTGGTTGTCATAGATATCTCCTTGGAGGACCAGATGCTCTTCAGGATGATGAAGGCTGCTCTTGCTTTTCCAATTCTTGCTGTTACATCTTTGTCGGTGCCACCCTGTTTATCCACGATGCTGCCCAAGTAGGTGAAGGAGTATATTTCCTGGATAATTTCCTCTTCTATTACTATTGGATTGTTGGTCAAGTTATTAAACTTCATTATGTTGGTCTTCTTCCTGTTTATCCTTAGCCCTACGCCTAGAGATGTCTTGACCAATTCGGTGGTCTTTTCCTGCATCTGCCTGTGGTTGTGCGAGAGGAGCGCCAGGTCGTCTGCGAAGTCTAAGTCATCCAGTTGCGTCCACAGGGTCCACTGAATACCGTTTTTCTTTCCTGATGTTGTGTTCTTCATGATCCAGTCAATAACTAATAGGAACATGAAGGGTGATAGGAGGCATCCTTGCCGAACTCCGGTCCTGACCTCAAAACTATCAGACACTTGGCCTGCATGTAGCACCTTGCATGTCATTCCTTGGTAGGTTTTCTGAATCAGGCTGATGATTTTCTCTGGAATCCCGTAGTGCCGCAGTAGTTTCCACAGTGTCTCCCTGTCCACACTGTCGAAGGCTTTTTCATAGTCTACGAAATTTACATATAGGGAAGAGTTCCATTCAATAGATTGTTCCACAATGATGCGGAGAGTGCAGATCTGGTCTGTGCAGGATCTGTTGCTTCGGAATCCGGCTTGCTGGTCTCTCAGGAAAGGGTCCACAGCTTTGCTCATCCTGTCCAGTAGTATGCGGTTGAGAATTTGTCCTGGGACTGAAAGCAGGGTTATTCCTCTGTAGTTGTTGCAGCTGGTGAGATCACCCTTTTTTGGGATCTTGATGAGGGTTCCCTCTCTCCAGTCTTCTGGGATTGTCTCTTCCTCCCAGATCTTTGAAAAAAGGCTGTGCAGCATATTGACAGCAGTCTTTAGGTCAGCTTTGATAGCTTCTGCTGGTATTCCATCTGGTCCTGCAGCTTTCCCATCCTTCATGGAAGTGATCGCTTTCATGATCTCTGCTTTGCTGGGCTTACATGAGCTAATTGGTAGTACTGCCTCCGCTGGTGGAATATCTGGTGGGTCTGCTGGGATAGGTTGGTTCAGTATCTCACTGAAGTGTTCTGCCCAACGTCTTCGCTGATCTTCATTTGTTGTGAGTGGTTTTCCATCCTTGTCCTTCACTGGCTTGTCAGTCTGTTGGAATTTGCCTGCTAACTTTTTAGTTATCATATAGAGGTCTCTCAGGTTGCCTTGACCAGCTGCCATTTCCGCTTGTTTGGCTAGATTGTCTATATGATCTCGTTTGTCCTTTCTGATGCTTCTCTTCACCTCTTTATTGGCTTTTGTGTAGTTCTTCTGTGCCCTTGCTTTCGCCAGTCTTGTGGTACTCGTGTTCAATTGGTCTTTCTTCTCCTTCCTTTCTTTCAGCTTCTGATGTGTCTCCATGGATAGCCATTCTTTGTGTTTTGTCTCCTTTTTCCCCAGCACTTCTTCACATGTGTCCTTCCACAACTTCTTTGTGTGTTGCCATCTTGTCTCCATGTCAGTGTCAATGTCTTCTTCCAGTATCTGTAGCTGATGGTATCTGTTCGAAAGGTTGATCTGGAATTTTGTCTGCACTTCTTTATTCTTGAGAAGCCCCACGTTGTATCGCATTCTTCCGCTGGTGGTTGTGGAGTGCTTCTTCAGTCGTAGCTTTGCACTCATTATCAAGAGGTGATGATCTGATGCTACATCCGCACCTCTTTTTACCCGCACATCTTGGCATGATCTTCGGAACTTTCTACAGATGCAGATATGATCTATTTGGTTCTCTGTGATGTGATCTGGGGATCTCCAGGTGGCTTTGTGGATCCTTTTGTGGGGGAAGATGCTGCCTCCGATTACCATTTGGTTGAGTGAGCACAGGTCTGCTAAGCGCTCTCCGTTTTCATTCATCTGCCCCAATCCCTGTGCTCCCATGATGTCTTCATAGCCCGTGTTGTCGGCTCCAATCTTGGCATTGAAGTCGCCCATGAGAATGGTGATATCCTTTGCTTTCTGTCTGGCTAGCACATACTGTAGTTGATCGTAGAATTCGTCTTTCCTCTCCTCTTCAGCATCGTTTGTTGGCGCATAACATTGGATGATGCTCAAATTGATGTTGTTCTTCTTGGTGGCAAATGTGGCGGTGATAATTCGTGGGTTTACTGGTTCCCATCCAATGAGAGAACGCTGTGCCTGTGGGGCCAGCATCAGGGCCACCCCTTCCGTGTGCGGTGCGCCATCTTCGGTGTGGCCAGAATATAACACCATCTCTCCTGATGTTAGTCGCAGCTGTCCTGCCTGTAGCCACCTTGTCTCACATAGCCCCAGGAGAGAGATGTTGTAATTTCTCATCTCCTGTGCGACCTGTGCTGTCTTCCCTGTTTCATACATAGTCCTGACGTTCCATGTGGCGATGTTGGTGTGCTTCCTGGGAGTTAGAAGGGGGATCAGCCTTGCAGCTTCCTCTCGGCTTTCACTGCTCTGCGTCATTGACCTCCTATGTGGAAGCCCTTCCTTTCCCAAGTCGTGTTGCTTTTGAGTCGTAATTGATGCTTCTGTAACATATATATTTTTGACGGGTAGGGTTGTTGGCCCTACGCCAACCCATTTAACCTATGGGCGAGGTGGTCCAATTCGTCTCACCTCTACCCTTTGACCTGTCCAGCATGGGAGTCCCTACTAGGTGCATGCGCACCCGCTGGCATAGCTCTCCGGGTCACGGAGGCACTCAAGCCACCACCCCACGACAAGGGATGGACCGTGTGATCAGTTGCAGTAGAGCAGGGTTTTTTTTTAACAACAACACAGAAAAAATGTAGTAAAAATAGAAAAAAATGACTAAAAATACAATGTAATGAGAACAAGTTGTAGTAATTAATACCACTAATCATATATTATGTTAACACTAATAATAATATCCAATCTCACCTTGAACACAAAGTTGACATGCAGATAATAGTTTCTTCAAATACATTTGTTTGCATATAACTAAGGGCATCTGTGCTGATAAAGATCAGAGGCCCAATAAAAAAGTGCTGGCTTCTAAAGCACATACATTGATTATGATACTGATTATCTGGTAAGAGAAATGTAATCCACATTCTTTTGAAGCAACTGTAGCTAATATCAAACACGCAGTACACAATGTCAGATCTTTGAGTAATAAATAAATTCAATTAAAAATTGTATATTCTTTTACAATCTTGATTTTATGTTTTTTAATGAGACCTGGCTCCACAAAAACACAGCAAATTGGGTTCTTATTGAATCTATCCCACCTCACTTTAACAAAGTGTTTGAGACACAACAAAACCAGAGGGAGGGGGTGTTTCAGCCATATTCAGGGAAAATATCCATACCATCAAAATGTAATTGTTTTATTTTTTCATCATTTGAGTATGTGTCATTAAAAATGGAGATAAAACGATCACCCATTCTTTATATCACTATCTACAAACCACCACATAATTCAAATTCATTTAGTGATGATCTTATGGAATTAAACTGCTTTTGACGCTTTGATCAGAACATGAGACTTAAATGTGCAATTTGAATGTATCCAATGACACGCCAGCTAAATAACTCAGTGATATCCTTGAAAGGTTTGGTGTAACTCACACGTAACAGAGCCAACACACACTAAAGGCCACACTCTTGATTTGATCATATTAAGGGTCTTGCTATTTCAAACGTGAATGTTATCGATGCTGCTTTATAAGACTATTTCTGTGTTTTCTTCGACTTGTCTGTTAGACCCAAACCAGCAGTTGTGTCTGCGGTTGTTAGGGGTATACTCAGAAATGACACCATACAGACACATTTTGTTGAAATTATCAGGTTTTTAAAACACCCTGTATGCTAATGTTGATGATCTCTTGAACTCATATACATTAAGTGTTGTAAATGTTTTGGACACCATTGCTCCCATCAAGGTTACAATGGTTAAAAGTTATCTAAAGGCGTCATGGAGAAATGAATACTCAAGTTTGGGCACAGAAAGGGGAATGTTGCAGTGCTGAACGGAAATGGCGCAAATCAAAGCTCCAAACTCAATATGAGTTTTACAAAAAAATGTTAATGTGTTCAACCAGACTTTGCGTAACATAAGGGAAAAAAAAAAATTCTGAAACATCACAAACTGTAATATCAACTTTCAGGTCCTGACTACTGTTTGCTTCAGTAAACAGATTAATAACAAAATCCTTCAATTTCACTTCCCAAAATAAAATATTTCTACATCAAAGTGCAATGACGTTGCAATATTCTTTCATGATTAAGTTCAAAGCATTAAACATTCAATTATTCCTGGAAAATAAATAGCTACTGTGCAGCCAGCTAGTCAACTAGTGCTGGCACATTTCACTACTGTCACTGACAAAACAGTTGAAGAAACGATCCACAGTCTGAGGCCATCAAAATGCTGCCTTTTACCTACATTTCCAAAGTCTGTGCTGAGTAGTTTGTCACCACAATTCCCTAATCTTGTTAACATCTCACTGCAGTCCTTAAAAACTGCTGTCATTAAGTCACTCTTAAAGAACAGTAGTCTTGATGCCACCGTATTGAATAAATACCGGCCCATATAGAACCTGCCAATTTTGGGGCATTTTTTTCTTAGAAAATGTTGTATACCAACAGCTAAATGACTTTCTCCTGTTTAACAATGTGTTTGATACTTTTCAATGCAGCTTTAGGCCCCACCATAACACTGAAACAGCACTGATCAAGACGACAAATGATATCTGCCTTAACACGGACGTAGGAAAAGTCACAGTCTTGGTTCTGCTGGATCTGAGCGCTGCCTTTGACACAGTTGAACATACCATCTTAATACAGAGATTAGAAAACTGGTTGGAAATATATCCTGCTCTTATCTGGTTCAAACCACATCTCAATCACAGGACATCCTTTGTAGAAATTGGCTACTTTTGTCTCGGACCGTAGGGTCCAGCACCCCCCACGACCTTGAAAGGGACAAGTGGTAGAAAATGGATGGATGAATGGATGGATGTCTCTGACCAAATGGCTATGATCCGTGGGGTTCCTCAGGGCTCGATTTAGGGATTCCTATTGTTCAACTTGTAAGTGCTGCCACTAAGTCAGCTAATACGCAGCTTCAATATGTCCTACTACAACTATCCATATGACCCACAGCTTTACGTGTCACTAACGGCAGGTGAAGGTCGGCCTGTTGATTCACTTTGTCACTGCATCAAACAGATCAGTGTGTGAATGCCTGCTCCCAGTGCCACTCCCACACTGGTTTAAATGTAACTTAGATATTGGGTTTCACTATGTAAAGCGCTTTGAGTCACTAGAGAAAAGCGCTATATAAATATAATTCACACTTCACACTTCAGCTAAACTTAGACAAAACCAAAATCATTGTCTTTGGCCCACAGAAGCAAAGATTAACTATTGTTACTAACCTTAAAATCCTCTCCCTGAAACCTAACAATCAGGTTAGAATTCTAGGGGTAATAATGGACTCAGACTTTAATTTTAACAGCCACATTAGGTCAATAACAACAGCAGCTTTTAACCACGAAAACTTTACCAAAATCAGAGGAATAATGTCTAAATCAGACTTAATCCATGCTTTTGTCTCCAGCAGGTAAGACTACTGTAATGGCCTTCTCATTTGGCTCTCTAAATAAGCTGTAAAGCAGCTGCACTACATCCAAAATACTGATGCTTGAGTCCTGACTAGAACCAGGAAATATGACCATATCATTTCAGTGCTTAGGTCACTCCATCGGCTTCCTGTTCCTCTGAGAATAGACTTAAAAACTGCTCTCCTTTTGCAAAATGACATTTGACATGTTAGAGCCATGTTAACCATCTCAAGCTGTGAGAACGGCATGGAGTGGTCTCCTGCTGGTGCCTAAAGTCAGGACCAAACATCTTGAAACTGCAGTTCAGTTTTATGCCCCTAAAGTTTGGAATAGTTTACCTGAAGTTGTGAGACTAGCCTCAACGTTGGCAATGTTCAAATCCAGCCTGAAGACATTTTTATTTAATTGTGCATATGACAACTGAAAGTATTTTATCTACAAATTAATTAAAAAAAATATATCGTTTTATGATGATTGTGTTTTCTGATTTTAATTTGAATTATGATTTTCCATTTTTATGTTTGCCTTTTTTTAATTTTCCGCATATCACTTTTAATTGCCTTGTGTACGATTTGTGCTCTATACATAAACTTGCCTTGCCTTGCCATATCTACTTTAGTTTGTTTTAGATTGCTTGCAAACTTACAAATTTCAAAATGTCCCGAATAATCTTTGCTTTTTTCGTAGAGAAAATAGTGCACTGACCAGCTCCACTCCCCTCTGGCAGGTGAAAATAATGGTGGAAGTGTAGTTCTGTGCTGGGTCCGATGCACACTTGGTGGAGCTGAAGTAGGTGATGGACACGCCGCCTGTTGTGCTGATCTGAGGGCCACTCGTAGTCCGCCCAATGTCCTTTTATTTCAAAACAGCAATTCCAGCAAAGTTTAGAATCCTGACAATCTTTAACGTCTGTAAATTGTTGACTCACAATTGGGGGCCCTTTGTCTGGGTCCATACAGACAGCGGCACCCGGAGGGCAGATGACCCCTGGGATGGGGTTAAGAGGTTGACATATGTTGATGTAAAAGTCTGGAGAATCATCGTTTTGGTCCACCTCATCATCTAAACATAGCGGAGACAAAAAGATGTGAGGTTACAGTAAATATGGACGACATCAATGTGACTGAATGTCTTCTCTGACCTATGGCAGTGTAGTACCCATTGACATGGATCAGAGGTGTTAGGTCAATAATCGCAGAGCCGTTCTGGACCGAACAAGTTACCTAGGAGGAAGACAAAGTGGTAATGAAGGTCAGCTACCAACAATTTTGCTACAATGTGGAACATTTACATGTTATATGTTTATTAATGGGCATTGTCCCATGTGAAAGTGTCAGGTAAGTGAATTATATTAATATAGCACTTTTTCTTCCATTGATTCAAGCACTTTACATTAAGAAATCCATTATCTATATTTAAGCTACATTTATGCACAGGGACCAAGGTGGGGGAGGTGTGTTGCCCAAAGACACAACAGACATGACTGGAATGGCGGAAGCTGAATTCGGACCAGGAACCCTCAAGTTTCGGGCAGGCTGCTCTACTATCTGAGCCACGCTGCCCAAACAAATTACATTAAAGGCCTACTGAAAACCACTACTACCGACCATGCAGTCTGATAGTTTATATATCAATGATGAAATCTTAACAATGCAACACATGCCAATACGGCCTTTTTAGTTTACTAAATTGCAATTTTAAATTTCGCGCGATGTATCCTGTTGAAAACGTCGCAGTATGATGACGTGTATGATGACGCGTGCGTTTGACGTCACCGGTTGTAGCGGACATTTTTTTCCAGCCCGATCCAAGCTATAAGTAGCCTCCTTTAATCGCATAATTACACAGTATTCTGGACATCTGTGTTGCTGAATCTTTTGCAATTTGTTCAATTAATAGTGGAGAAATCAAAGTAGAAAGATGGAGGTGGGAAGCGGTGTATTGCAGCTGCCTTTAGCAACACAAACACAGCCGGTGTTTCCTTCTTTCAAATTCCCGACGGTGAAGCTTCACCATAGAACAGAGCGGTCAAGCAAACATGGTTCCCGACTACATGTCAACCGGCAGGTTTCGGTGAGAAAATTGTGGTAATAAGTCAGCTCTTACCGTAGACATGAGAGGAGCTTGCGTCCTCCTGCAGCTACATGGCTTCCCTCAGAGACACTGGCGGTCACCACACCCGTGGCCTCACCCCTACGACTTTTAGGTACCATATAATCTCACTAAAACACTGGTAACACAATAAGCCGATAAGGGATTTTCCAGAATTATCCTAGTAAATGTGTCTAATATCTGAATCACTCCCACTGCACTCGCCTTTTTTTTTTTTTTCTCTCTCTCTAGTCCTTCACTCTCACTATCCTCATCTACAAATCTTTCATCCTCGCTCAAATTAATGGGGAAATTGTTGCTTTCTCAGTCCGAATCGCTCTAGCTGCGGGTGGCTATGATTGTAAAGAATGTGAGGATGTGAGGAGCTCTACAACGAGTGATGTCATGCGCACATCGTCTGCTACTTCCGGTACAGGCCAGGCTTTTTTATTAGCGACCAAAAGTTGCGAACTTTATCGTCATGTTCTCTACTAAATCCTTTCAGCAAAAATATGCCAATATCATGAAATGATCAAGTATGACACATAGAATGGACCTGCTATCCCCGTTTAAATAGAAAAATCTCATTTCAGTTGGCCTTTAAAGACACAACAAAAAAAGATATACAAACACTAATAATCCAAATTTAAGTGAAATATTTTGGGCATCTTGACAGCAAGAATCCGTTTACGCACACAGTCATACTCACGGGTTGTTCGCACACCATGTGTGTATGGAAAGCAAACAAGTGTGTGCAGGTGTCGGCATTGGAGTCAATAATGACGAGTTCTGAAGGGGCTGAGCTCATGCTGGGTGGCCTGGAAAACACATTAGGCACTTTAAATGTAAGCATGCTAGCACCAACTAGATGTTTATGCCGATTGGCTACCAGCAAAGTTCAAGCGTATAAGAGAATGTTTCCATACTTGCAGATAAAGTGGATGACAGTGTTGTGTTTGCGGGCGGGGTCTGCGGGACACGTACTTCCTCCTTCATAAGTCAGCTCCACAACTTGGTCCTTGTACGAGAGCTTCCTGCTGGACTGGCCGCCGCTCAAAACGCTAGTGCCATCTTTAATGCACACACCTGCAACAAATACAATACACTTTAGTGAATGCACGGTGGACATAGTGAACAAGGCATCGTGGGTAACTTGCACATGCGTGAAGTCAAAAAAACAGTGGTGTGGCACTGCTGAAACAGGAGTCATTTAAAATATTTTAGTACTTTATCAGCATACTTAGACATGCATTGTCTATTTGGTCATCTGAGCAGCATTAATCAGTAACTAGGAAAGTCTGACACATGCTTCATCAAACCTTAAAAAATGTCTGTTATGCTTATTTATTCAGGACGAGGAGTACAGTGCAGAGAAAAAGCTCTTGGAAGTTCTACTCGTTTCTTCTCACTAACACATTTTATTTCCACATTCATGTTTGGACACTGTTGCCAAAGATGTAAAAGTACCTAGATGGAAATGATTGTCATGTGTCACATGTTTGGCTATAGAATGATTACATTAGTCCTACTGAGTTAAAGCCTCATCTAATTCCACGCATGGATGATTTAAACAAATGCAAATTGGCAACAAGTTTAACAGGGCAGAGAACTTTTAAAGCCCCTATAGATAAATATTTAAGTTTTATAAATTGGATCGACATTAAATATCGAATTGAGGCCTTTTTAACATGAATGTTGAGTAATCATGTAAAAACCCAAATAAGTTAATTTATGGGATGTTTTCTTTCAAAACATGGTAATCTAAACTTTGTGAGTCGCATACCTGTTCCGGGACGACATCCAGCATTGGCCACATCTCCACAAATGTTCATGCGGAACATCCTCCTGTGCTCATCGTGGTCATATACAGTGTAGCCTCCAACCCGAGTCAGACTGTTAAGGTCAAACAAATGACCTGCAGGGGCAAACATTTATTCGGAAATCCAGAGAGACAAAAAAAAAAAAAATGAGTAAAAAAGGTAACCTGTAGCTGGGTTGGCAACTCTACAGCCGTCATGCTGGCTGCTGTTCAGAGGGCAGGCGGCAGCTGTTAGCCACAAGAAGGTGTACAAACACTCCTCAATGGCAGAAATAAGGGTTGGTCGGGATTCCTGAAAGGGGACAGGAGTAATAAATTACATTGGTAATTAAGAGAAATTAATCATATCAATATACTACCAAAGTGAGAGCCATGTTGATTGCTGGAATTCTTTTAACTTACTACTTGTTTTTTGTCACACTTGAATCGAATGACGGTGCTTTTCTTGCGGACTCCGTCAGGACAGGCCTGGCCATTGGTGTACTGTAGTTTCAGCACACTCTTGTCCCACGTAGGACCTGTCTTCACTTCCCCCAAACTGACATATTCATTCCCAACCTTCATGCAGGACGCAGTGTTGGACGGACACTTCCATGAACCTACCACGGCATGAAAACCTCACTTATGCATTGTTTTTTGTTTTATTTTTATTACAATTTGCAGAATGTTTTCTGCAAACTTGCAAGTCTTCATTTTCTTTACTTTTCACTTCCTGTCGGTGTCAAAAATTTGACAATGCACACAAAGGAGAACCACGCACCTCCCTGCAGAACCAGTGACCTGCAGACGTTGATGTAAAATCGTTTGCTGGGGTCGTCAGTCGAAGGCTCCACCTCCCAATTTTGAGTCTCCATGGCCAGAGGTGAGAGATCATACGAATGTCCTATATCGTCACTATAGACAAGACACACGAACAACAATAATTACCACCTATGAAAATATATTTCAGTCAATCAATCTTACTGGTAGGAGCAGCTGGTGGTTTTGACAGGAATGCATGCAAGAGCAGTGGGCCAGCTAAACAAGTACGTGCAGTCTGGGGTTTCCTTGATGAACTCTGGCGCTCCCTTGAGAAAAAAGCCCATAGAGCAATTAGCTATTAGATAGAACAATAGTATTTTTTGTGTTGGAAGTGTGAAACCCACAGGGTTCCTGTCAGGGTGACAGGAGAAATAGATCTCTGTGGATCTCTGGTATGTCTGGTGGCACTTTTCTCCATTGGTGTAGTTAAGGATGAGCTGATCTCCCACAAAACTCAGAAGCTGGTTTGCCATTCCTGCACACACATAGTTAAATGCAATTTATACACCAAAGATTAGTGATGCACCAAAACGTCGGCCACCGAAAAATTCGGGCCAAGAATAAGAATGGCCAAAAATTGCATTTCATCCAAAAGACATATCACCGCAACAGTACCATAGGACCACACTGTTGGGAGTGGAATGGAGGCAACATGTCTGCAATGTGCGTGTATTTTAAAATGTTTAAGTTAGACCAACGGACAGTGATCTGCAAAATGGTTGTTTGTATGGCAAGAGGCAGGGAGCAAACCTGGAACCCTTAAGTTGCCTGGATGCTGGATCCGCAGGATATCTGGATGATCTGTCTGATGCTGAACGCCTCATTGATTGACAGCGAAATATCTTATGACTGTCTAGTTCTGATGGAGTAGAACAACCCACTGCATGGTCCCTGTTGACTTCTTCTTTGAGACGCATTGACTACGTCTCTGGTGCAATTCAGTATTTGGCCTATTCATTATAAAATATATTATGTTATTCTAATTTTCCCAATGGTATTGTTGGAATACCAGTGGGAAATATCTTAATTATTATATGATTTGTTTTTTGAAGGATAAATATTTGCGCAATTGCAACGCCTCGACGCGGTTAGTACACAGTCAAAATCATAAATTTAATGGTAATAATACCTTAATAATAATGAATTACGGTGTTTAATTTTCCTGCCTCGGTTTCCTCATTTTCGGTTTTCTCCAAAAATACGACATATTTGGTAGTGTTTGTTTAGATATATGCACATTGTCACCTGCTATCTTATGGTTGCTTTCTTTCACTTGGCACGAGGAGACAATGTTGCTTCCTGTGTCTTTGTCAGTGCAAACGCCTCTTTGGAGCCCGTCGCAGACAGACAGATGGTAGATGTACTTGTCACTTTTCACTTGGTAATCTTTCCCCTTCAGGGAGTTCAGATTGAACTCGTAGCCACTCCTTGGATCATGGACACGACACTCATCCCCTGAGAAGCCCAACACAAAGAAATCACTACGGTTTCATGATTTATTGCTGAACACTGCAATATTAAACACTACTTTACATCCACCAAAGGTGTTCGTTAGCTAGCAGTTGTGCTGTGGCTTTAAAAAGTTTGCTTAGTGAAGAGTGGGTTTTTTTCATGTTTCAGTTTACAGGAACTATTGTATTCACTATTCTAAGAGTCTGACTAACCTTGGGACTTCCTGATGGGACAGGCTTCAGACGTCCTCCAGATAAAGACATACTCACAGCCATCCTGCCGGTCGAACATGGGGGAACCCTGCACACACAAACACGAATAAACAATGAAGCTTTATAAAGTTTTAACAAAATAGCCCACGTGTACATGGGCAAAATGTATTTAGTCTCATCCTAATTTGGATTACAATGTTGCTTATGACGTGCATTTTAATACATCACACCTTTAATCGGAAAACTTTAGACATGCGCAGCACATACCGTAAAAAGATGTACAAGAAGAAGAAGAAGAAAAAGCAATGACTTCTGCTGTAAACAAACATGGCACTGTGCATTTCTGCTTGTTCACTGTCACGTTATTTATTTATAAAAACTATTTTCTGTTCGCTACTTTTGTTTTACGTCTCCTTTTGAAATGGAACTGTTGTGCTATGTACATGTTGCAACATGTTACGACATTCTGTGTACGTGCCTGAGGCTAGCATTTAGCACTTGGAGTAGCTTTAAGGCCGTGAATAAAACAGCTCATTGAGACGACAAATGGATCACTCCTTTTTTCGTTACATCGACACATGACACTTTATACCAAACTTTTAAACATAACACTATATAACGCTACTTCTGTACATGTCGATTCGGAAGAGACAGCAGCAGGACAATGGCTTCATTCTGAGACTATAAAATTTGTAATCCCCCTCCACCACAAACAACAGCTGACGTCAAGAAATGCGCAGTAAGGATAATTTCGACCCGAAAGAAGCGTTTACATGCCCTCCAATCTGAATGACTTTAAGATAAACCACCCGTCTTGATCAGAATGAAGAATTTCTATTCCGGTTACGATTTTAATCCAATTAATTGTGTCATAGTGCACATAGCTAGTGACACTAAGAACTAAGAAGGAGTTAGGACAATTGTACCTAAAGGAAACACTGAGATACTTTTTTTCTAAGTATGAAACAAAAGCCAAAAACAAGGTGGTAGAGAAAAAAACAAAACAACAAAAGTGGTAGAGGACAAAGAATCATTAGTGATTAATGCTGTTATCAATTACTCACTGGGCTGTCGTCACAGAGCAAGATGATGCGTGTCGAGTAGCGTGACGAAGCACCACAAGGGTCCCCATTATGATAGAGGATGCTAATGGAGCCATCCTCTGCCACCTGGGGGCTGGCCTGGACCAGACCCAGGTTGTAACTGGTGCTGCCAATCACCCCACAAGCACCCAAAGGACCAACTGAATTAAGATTTTTTAAAAAGACAAATTTAACATTTTTGAAAATATCAGGTTCAGCTCCACTTCAAGTATGGCCGTGTAGTAGAAAACAAAAAGACGTGGACACTGACCGGGACAGTCCTTCTGAGGCGGGAGGGGTTTGCAGATGTTGATGTAGAAGCTGCGTGACGTTACTACATCCGTATCTATGGCAACCCAAGGTCTGTCCTCTCCACCTCGGACTAGATGACTTAGGTCATACTCATTTCCATGTGAATCTAGTGGCCACACCAAGATGTTTACTTGACAAGGTGATGATCATTTGAGATTAAGCAATAGGAGACTGCATTGTGCCTTTACCAATGACGCGGCAGACCACCGGGGCAGGAATGCAGGCCAACGCGGTAGAGAACTCAAAGAGCACATCGTGAACAACATGGCTGGGTAACGTGCTCAAGTCTTCCCGCAGCAGCTTCAATGAGCCTGGGTGAGCTGTTTGATTGCACACGAAATTGATGGTGAAGGTGTCCCGAGTTGCTGAAGAACAAAAGGAAAAACATATAAAACTGCTCTTAGAATACAGAAGACTAATCTTAAACATTTGTGTATTATTTGATGTTACCTGTAGAATCATCCCGAGGCCCTTTGTATGTTAGTTTAAGTAGGCCTTCTGTGGAGTACTGCAGGGTCTTCTCCACCCCCACCGGGCTAACGGGATGCCCGTCTTCCAGTTCGCAGCCCGTCATTCCTGGTCCACATTCTGCCAGATCCGAACAGATGTTCACCTACAAGGTAATGTACTCTTGATCAACGGTTTACTTTTGCCACGTGTTAATACAATTAAATATTTTTTTCTGCTATGTGTCGGTCTTACCAGGAAGTCCTTTCCATTGGCTCTGGTCTTGTATCCAGTCTTGGAGGCGAGAGGCTGTAGGTTGAACTCCAAGCCGGTGTTGGGGTCAATCACAGCACAACTCTGGGAGAAGAAGGAAAAAAAGTAATCTTTTTGTAGCGCACCATCATTCTTAACTCCACCAATCAGGTATGTGCAAGCAGATAACTCACATTGTTCTTGGTAATGGTGATGGCGCAGGCGGCCTTGGTCTCCCATATGAAGTTGGCTGTACAGTTTTGGTACATGAGGAATCGGGGGCCCATTGACTGCAGGGTGATGGTTACAAAATAAGTAACTCACATAGAATGTTAGGCCTTCCAAATAGCTTAAACGTACCAGAGTTCCCCTAGAACACACAAGGTGGATGCGTGTTGTGTACGTCAACATCTGGCCATCGGACTCGCAGGTGGCGCCATCTGTGTACTCCAGCATTAGCCGGTCCCGCCCCTCAATGATCGGGCCACGCTTGGAAATACCCATGTTGCTGACGGACACCTCTTCCTTGGGAAAACCCTGGAACACATCATTTTTATTACAATTTCCATCCTTTGGAAGACCATAGTATTGTTAATCAGTTGTAATTGGCAGCAGTTTGACACCTGAGTGGTGGTGTACTTCATCTGGCAGACAGAGGCATGGCGGTCGCAACCCATGATGGCGTTGATGGGTCGACATATGTTGATGTAATACTTCCTCAGGTTCATAGTGTCAGACAGGTCCATTGCTTGCCAGTTGCCAGCGGAGGATGTGCGAGACAAGCTGAAGACAGAAGGAAAATGAACATTTTAGTGATGTTAGAAGCAGTTTTTCTTTTCAAACATCAAAACTTTATTAATAATTACTGCACCTGGATAAGTCATACTGGTCAAGAGTGTTGGGATCCGTCACCAAACATTCATGAGGTCTTTCAGGACACGCGTATGATGTATACCAGCGGAAGTTATACGTGTACTGGTCCTCCACCTGGATCCGGTGAATAATATTACAGAAGATTGGAAACTGTTTGCGAAAGTGAGAAATAAATCAAAGCAACATGCAAGCCAGGATGTTTACCTGGAATTCAGGTTTTCCAGCGCCCGCTTCAGGATCACAGAGGAAGGATATGAGTGTGGATCGGCGTGTGTGCTGTTCATTGTTGTACTGGGAACCATTGCTGTACGACAACTGGATTAGGCCGTCATAGTAGGACAGTCCGGAGTTTGCATCACCAAGACTCCAACTACTAAAATGGGAGGCATATAAAAACAAACGCATGACACATATTCAAAAGGCAAGCAAATACAATTAAACCGATCGATGTAGAGCAATGGGTGAATAGGATTGGGCATCTTCTTATATACCCACTTCATGCAAAGATTTGCATTTTTTCATTAAGAGTCATGCTTTAGTCGCTGGGAAATTAAAAAAAAAACATATTTTGATTGCAAAATATAAAATGAAACAACTTCAAATATATTTTGATTACCTTTTTTCTACTTGACACGCGCCAGCCTTTTCAGGACAAGTGGCAGCTTTAACCGGGCCGCACACGTTGATGTAATAGTCATAGTTGTCGTTGGTCAGGTTGTAGAAGCCGCCGTCGGCCTTAGAGAGTGGCGACAAGTCGAAAGAAAAGCCTGGCGAAAAGAGTTTTAAATTACTTTCTTTTGGTTAAAGTCAAAACTCTTCCTGAAGCGTGTGAGATGTACCTGCCTGTGCGTCCTCCACCTTGCAGTTGTCCCCCTGTGTTTTGGAGAGGACGCATGCGGCGGCGGTGTACCACTCCAGCTCGTAAACACAATGATCAGACGAAACGCTGCGAAGGACGGGAGCGCTCTTCAGCTCTCCTGCAAAGAGACACAAGTTAAACTAAAACAAATATATTAGTGGCTTAAAACACTTTCACTTAATTTTTAAACCTTTAGTAATATTTAAGGTGTATTGGTGTTACTGGTAACACATTTTATTCATCAAGTTTGGGTTTATACATAATAAAGTACTACCTAACCTAACGTTAAAGAGACAAAAGGTTGACAGATCACCAATATATACATCGCATTTCTTCTATTAGGGGTGTCTTAAAAAAAAAAAAATACTTGACAATTCGATTAGAGGGGAGTCTGGTTGGACTATCAACATTACAGTTGGCTCGTGGGACATTGAAACCCCTCCTCCCTTCACGGAAAGGTGGCAAGTTGTGTTGAGTGGGATGCTGCCAGTCGAAAGCATAGCAGGCCGTGCCACAAAGCCAGAAATTGGACCTGTAACTTTGACTAGTTCACTTGAGACACCTCCCCCGTCATAACTACGCTCTAGCACTGGTAATGATACTTGCACTAGTATCCACGAAAAACTTGTTACGTTTATTTCTTTTGAGGGTGCCCCACGTGGGGCAAAATGTGTCATTTAATTTGGCCTGCCAAAGAGTGGTTTCCTAAATTTGATTGATATTTTTACAAACCTCTTTTCAAGCTCAAAATGTCAATTATGGCATATCCGCAAAGATAATTAGTTGTCATCTAACGAATGTGATGATCTCCACTACCTTATATATGGTGGCATGGGGCTTAACTCCTCACTCATGTTGCTGTTCAAATAAACTCAAAATATTAAAGTATGTATTTGCAAAAAAATATATAAGATGTTATTTGCACTTATTAAACAAATTTTATTATTTACATTTAGACTCTGTGTTTCACGGTTAAAGTCCCCGTGTTCAGCTGGCGGACAAATTAGCACATTTTCACTTTGCCCTCTGGAGGCAAGAAGTTTGGGCACCCCTGTTCTATATTGTCAAGTCTGATCGTCTTCCTAGTGCCCGACAGAACCAAAGCAGACACCAGTGGGGCAAGCCGAGGACCTCACTAAACTATCCAATTTCCGCCATGTTTATTTGTGTATCCATGCGTTATACAGTAGCTCTTTTGAGGTGGAAAAAGTTTATATAAAATCTTGAATATTGAAAGTGATACCCATTGCATGCATGTAGCAAACATGTTTGTGGGCCAAAATATTTTGGCCATGGGAAAACATACCCATTTGCCCATCTCTGATTTTAACGACTCAGATTCAAATATTAAGGAATCCCTAGTCTGTGACAGTTCTCCTTCCTATTATAATTGTTGTTATAACAAGAATAATATTAATCATTATTTGTATTCAGCACACCTGGCTTGCACTTGAGCGTCAGGATAGTTTGAATCTTTGTTGTTTTGCTACATAAATCTCCATCAGTGTACACCAGTCTGATGTCATCTCCTTTTTCAGTCTTCTGGGGAGAGGAAAGGAAGCTGCCCAGGCTGATGACTTTATTGTCTTTATCTGAAATACAAAGACATTGATATCAAATATTTCTAGCAACAACAAATAACTTTGATGAAACATGAATGTTAATCTCTCTTCTTACCTACGGCACAAATGGCAGCGTTCTCCGGACAGCCGGCAGCTCCTTCTGCCTGGATGACTTTGTGGCAAACGTTGAGGTAGAAGCGCTTCAAGTTGTCTTCTGGGGATTCAGCATCAACTGCCTCCCAGTTCACATTCAAGTCTGATCCTGACACATTCAGGACACAAACTACTTAGAAACAAACTAATATTTTACTTAAATCCATCATTCTGTCCTTGTCCCTGATTAAAAGCAAACTTAATTTCCACACTCACCAGGGTATTTTGTGAGAGGTGAAAGGTCGTAATGCTTGCTGCCATCTTTGACCCGGCACAGAAGATCTTCTTTCTCCTTGACACAGGCGTGCGCCGTCTGCCAGTTAAAGTAGTAAGTGCAGTCGTTTTCCCCAACAAATACCGGTGCTCCTATGCCACTATTGGCTGAAAAGCATTAAAGAATTAGCTGCCCTGTTCCTGCCACCAGGCGACACCATCTAATGATGAAACTGAAGCTTCCTACTTGCATTCCTGTTACACTCAAAGTTGATGATGGTCACCCTCTGAAAGCCAGTGGAGCACTTGGTGCCCTCAGGGTAGATCAAAGTCAGATCTCCATCAGAATAACTGAATAAGATAGGAGGCATGTTAAAAAAAAAGACATGTTTTATCTAAAATGCATGAATCAGATGAAAGTCACAAGCAAATATTACCGTAGGGTCTGGTTCTGATATCTACCAGCTACCTTCTTGACGTTGCCTGTTTTTTTCACCTGGCAGGATGATACAAACTCTCCCAGGTTGCTGCATTCTTCCGTGGGGACTTTTCCACACACGTTCAAGTAGTAGATGTAGCTTTCTGTCCCGTCACTGTTTGAAGAATGGGCGTAGTATGGATGGTCTTTGGCTAGACAAAACACACACACTGTAAGTACATATCCTCTATGAGTGTGCCTCTCGCCCTTTGTCATATTCAGATAGCTGTTTCCAGCACCATGTCACAAAGTCACAAATTTACAAGCTAAAAATGACGGTGGATAATTGCGATGTAGTGGTGCAAACGTACAGCTTAGTGTGAGAGGGGTCAAATCGACGGAGATGTCATGCTGCTGGCTGGTGAGTTTGCACGTTTTGCTCTCCAAATAATCTCTGTGACAGGCGTATTCCGTGGCCCACTCCACCTCATACCGGCAGTTGGCCTCCGCCGTCATTTTAGGAGTGCTGCCCTTTGACACAAAAAAGGGTTGTTGATGTTGAACACACAGGGAGCAGCAGTTGTAAATGTGTGTGACCTACTGAATGTCTGCTTGAAGGACAGATGAAACTGATGGTGACGGCAGGAGTGTGTCCATTGCAGAAGACTGGAGTCAAGTCGGCACTCGCTTGGTACTGTAACCTGAGTCTTCGCACACAAAAGATGATGCCAAACAAATCAAAAATGATTCTACATTGTGCAGGGTCTTTAGGAAAATCAACTACCTGTCATTGGATAAGAGCTGCAAGGGCTTGGTGGGGGAGCCCATGTCGTAGGCCACGTCCTTGGTTACAAGGCAGGCTGCTGAACCTTCTGGACAACGTGCTTCCGACCCATCTGACAGAGCATAGATGCATGTGAGGCATGACTAGCTATGTCATTTCCAATAAAGCCTCAAGCATGTAATGTATTTTAGAGTAGGGGTGTCATCCAAAGCTGAATAACCCACAAAATGTGTGAAATTGTAGAAAAACAGCGGAATACAAATGACTTCAGAAGCATATCGTGAGTGCAAGCCAGTGTGAGCTAGGAGAGACAGGGTGAATCACGCTGAAGTACATCTTTGTCTGACGGTCTAGTGTAAGTACCCCACTAAATAATGTGGGGCGGCATAGCTCGGTTGGTAGAGCGGCCGTGTCAGCAACTTGAGGGTTGCAGGTTCGATTCCCTCTTCCGCCATCCTAGTCCCTGCCGTTGTGTCCTTGGGCAAGACACTTTACCCACCTGCTCCAAGTGCCACCCACACTGGTTTAAATGTAACTTAGATATTGGGTTTCACTATGTAAAGCGCTTTGAGTCACTAGAGAAAAAGCGCTATATAAATATAACTCACTTCACTTCACTAATGTTGTTTTCTT